>NW_028282197.1:0-22097 GCF_059751285.1 Brachycentrus maculatus | reverse complement strand
GTGGAACTGTATTTCTAAAATACAGTTCCACTAAGAAATGTCGGTATAAAACTTCAATCTAATCTCTATAAAAATATCCGAAAACACCATTCTTGTTTTATTATTTTTAAATAAGTATGTAATTTAATATGTTTTGATGTTAGCAGCATCAATTTGTAAATATTACGTAAATAAGATTTCACAAAAATGAGGAAAATAAAAAGGCATTTTTATTTATTTTATTTTATTCCTTATTCCATATCATAATTTTCACATTAAAAAACGATTAATTCATATTTTATATCTACAATACACTTAAGTAATCAAAGAGTTGTTTCAATTTAACTTAAATTCATATATTTATTTACAATTATATAATAATTCATATAACAAAAAATATTTTAAATACATACGAAATACTTTTTTAAAGCTTCGATCCTTTATTTTCGAATCTTGAAGTTGCACCATCTCAGTCTAATCAAATACTTTAATTCTTTTTTTATTATTCAATAATTTTTAATTTTTACATAGAAATTAAACTTACATTTAACAGATGGCACTGCCATTCTGGCCCGTGTAAAAACGCCTGTCAAAAGGCGTGTATTGTTTTAAAAACATATTCGCATGCAACGTTGTGTCAAAATGTATAAGCAATCGGTTAAATTATTGAGAAAATTTGAGATTTTTAACAAACGAATATATACATGTTGTATAAATTTCTGTTGATCAATACTATTATTCATATAAAAATGAAAACCTGATATTATTACAAAATATTGGTTTATTAACTAACTAACTAACTAATAACTAATAACCTCAGGGGTAGGCAGAGAGAATAGAATGCTACACCACCCTGTCTTTGCAAACGTTCTTCGCCTCTTCCACATTCATGCATCTCCTCATCCATACCCGCCGAGTATTTCGACTCCTGACCCGACCGCTTTCAAGTATTTGACATACTTGAATGTGCCAAGTTTTCCTCGGTCTTCCACCGCTTCTTTTTTCAACTACATTTGCCTCATAAATTTGTTTGACCGTTCTTTCCGCACTCATACGTTCCACATGTCCGAACCATCTCAAATCTAAAATAATAAAACCAAACAAAATACAAGAAATTAGATACTGTGTAGTTTTTAGGTTCCTGTTTGTTAAAATAAGTAATTGTCCAAACAGGTTCTGCTTCATCATGACCTAGGTATAATATATTAAACTTATATTAAATTAATCACAGAATACCTAAATATCTTATTATAAACATATTTTAATTGAAACAAAAATATAAAATATGTACATTGGTACTTTTATTTTGTAATTTAAGAAGCTCATCTTTTTACACATATATTTTATACATATATTATTTTGAAATATGGTAGTTCAAAACGTGATTTAATTCAATTTAATAGATTTAATTCAATTAAATAATCTGGAGAAATACTGAGGTATTCAAGGATTTTTGTATTCAGCATTTTTTTGTATTTTTTTTTAAATATATAATGTGGCAACGTAACTTGTATTTATATATCGCTCACTCCTTTCCACAACCTCATATATCAAAAAACTTGATTTTTCAGGAGATCGTTTTTAAAGATATAATATAATACAATGTATTAAAAATAAATATCAAGCCACTTATTGAACTTTTTTACAGTGCAACAGATCTTTTTAGGTATTCCTGAATGTTTTTTCTCCATTTGAAAAATATTTAATATATTTAAAAAAATTATTAAACAATACCTTTTCTTCAAAATGCAAAAACAACACTTTCTGCCTTGTAGCGGGTAAATATTAAGTTAAAAATGTGCCGCTTTTGCTGGGGTATAGAACATTTACTAGGCATTCTGAATACATGCATATCTGAAAATTGACGATTTTTGATACATGACGTTGTTGAAAGGAGTGAGCGATATGTATATTTTAAACGATTGAAAAAAATAATTATGAAATTGTCAAATGACATTAAACTGTACTCTAGAATTGATGTTACTAAAATAAACGAATCAATCAATTAAATTTGCTGCCAAACTGACATAAACACTTGGAAAAAATAGGTATTTAAATAATTCAATTTCAATTTCATTTTAAAAATTCGATAAACGAATAATTCTATTTTACTTAGAATTTTTTTTTAAAATACACACATATAATTTTTATAATTTACAATATCAATGCTACAAATCAAATACTTGATCATTTATATAAATTCTTGGACCTTAAAATATATTTTTTAAGCCGATATGAAACATCCCCATTTATTTTTATAAAGTAACCCTGTTTTTATCCTGTTTTAAAATTAAAAATAAATTATCATTTTATTTATTTACATATTTTTAGCAATGTTAGTATATAACCACTTATTGCGATTTAAATCTACTAGTTTTGATACGTTTCCATCTCTTCGTCAGGACGATTACAACACCAGAAATATGATAACATTTTGTAAAAATGATTAACCGTAAAGTTAATGTCATAAATATTAATAATATATCGTTTTACCTACTTACAATTTTAAAGGGTATACCCGGTTGTAAATAAAACATTAAATACTTATTAAAATCCTCTCCATAAAGTCCTTAGATAATTATTTACATAAGTATATAACTGCGAAAATTAAGTAAAACAGCCAAATCGAATTGACATGAATAAATATTTTTTAAATCCTGAATCGTGATATTAGCAGTCTAGCTACCGTTCTGAAGTCCCTGGGTTCGATTCCCAGGATGGGTTGAAATAAATTTTTATGATTTTTAACTCTAATATAAATTTGATTTTACCCTTGGTACCTGAAGCACAGGATTCACCTTGCCTTCACGTAAGTTACAATCAAGATAACATATGTAGGTCCAATATGGTGGAGTTCCCTATGCACCACTTAGGGTAAATAAGGGTTAGAAGAAGAAAAAGAAGAAGACGAGGAGGAATCGTGTTCTTAAGTATACTTAATGAGTGTATTATTTTCATTGGATTTGAGAAATAAATTTACAAAATCTGCTGAGTTGTATAAAACATTTAAATTAGCTTTTTCAAAATGTTGTGGATTGACTAAGTCAGCTTTTGATTTATGCTCACGTATTTGCATTTGTATTTGTATTTGTATTTGCAGAAAAATGTTAAAATCAATGACAGGAAAATAAAACCTTGAAATATAACATACATATGTCACTATAAAATGACTAGAAAACTAAATTTTTAAAGCTAAAAATTTTATTAACAAAATTGCAAATTTAAATCCATGTACCTAAATGGTATATTTATGGTATACGTATTAAATAATATAAAAAAAAAATATTTATGTATTAATACATCACAGACAACAACCGCTGAAAACAAATGTTTGTTAATTCTAAGTTTTTTTTTTAAATGTGTACCATAAATATTGATTTTCTAACAATTATTATATACAAGTAATCAACAAGTTTATTTTTTACACAATACTTATTGCTAACTTGTGGAGTACGATTTTATTTAGAAAAAATTACATTATTTTAATAAATACATTTATTTTAATGGCACAAAAATTATACTAATAAAAATATAATAAACGTATCATTGATATCATTAACAAAAATTATGGTGGATAATCATTTAATGAATATGGATTGACCTAAAAATGATGACTTGATCGATTGTAACGGTAATACATTAGACTAGATGTTACCTTAAATATAATAACTGTACGTTTTGGTGAAAAATGTAAAAAAAAACAGCTCAAAGTTTGTGTGAGTTGATGTACCATACTTTTAATACGTTATATTAAAAGTGTGGTACATCAACTCACAAAGTCACTAAGTCTTACGGAAATCGGTCTGCTGCCTTAAAAATTAGACCTTAATTTGTCGAAAATGGACATCTTAGTAGAAAACCCCAAATTCCCAGGAATGGAAAAAATGGATGTCCATTTCGCTCTACATTTTTTCCTTTTGAAACGTTAAAATAATTTTTTAGTGACATATCGACAATGATATAATATTGTCGATTTTTGGTTCATGTCGAATTTAATTTCAATATAAACTACATACTGTATTGAGCATACCATGTATTGTCTTTAAGGTGCAACGTACAAAAGTCACATAGATAAATGTTATAGAATCAC
Source organism: Brachycentrus maculatus (assembly GCF_059751285.1). Lineage (NCBI taxonomy): Eukaryota > Metazoa > Arthropoda > Insecta > Trichoptera > Brachycentridae > Brachycentrus > Brachycentrus maculatus. Next base: position 18,028 of record NW_028282197.1, on the reverse strand, counting down.
CAGTATCCCAAAAAGCTTGTTTAAAGCTGTTTTTCCACCCAGCTTTTCAATTTCTGTTATCGTCTCTGTACTTGTAACATGTCTTCAAAAATCGGCAAGCTGAACCATTTCTAGGTCATCCTTTCTACATCATATTCTCGTACTTTGAACATCCTGCGACACGTTAGCGGATCGCCTGGTGAGAACCTTGGGCATAAAGAGCAATTTGAACATCATTCTGAACTGGCGACTCATTGCGCAGTACAAAATAAAGTTGATCGCTCCGTTTAACAGGGCCAAAATGTCCATCAGTTCTCCGAACAAATAGTAGCACTGTTGGAAGAAGCATTGTCCTAGGACTCCGCTCATCAAACCCAGAACGCCTTGAGGGATTTCTGTTAGCAAGAACAGTACGAGGACAGCTACTAGCATTCTTGTGGTCCTGTATGTTCTTCTGTCGAATTTGAACACGTGCTTTTCTTGCTTGGAAGGCGGGTCGCAACTGTGCAGTCGCAAGGCTGCTTTTCTTATGTTCGCCGTGTAGAGAGCCCTGATAAGCCACACGCTTATGATGGTCAGGATGACGCACGGCAAGAGTTTGATCAGGACTCCGTGCATCCAGAAGTTTATTTTGAAGAGGAGTCCTTCGTAATCTGAGTCCACGTGGTAGAGGGTGACGGGTCTCATGTGCTCTATGATGACCGTTCTACGGACGTGGAAGAGAACGAAGGTGGGAGCGTTCAGGAAGACCGGGAGAACGAAGCTGATGAGGACGGCCATACTGCAGCGCCTCTCCGAACACAGAACGTGGTTTAACTGAGGAAACCTATAAAAATAAATTAAAATATTTTTTATTTATTGTTTCGGTATTCACTTTGTGGTAAGACACGATGAAATTGTAAAAGAAAAACGCTTGTTTTTCACTACTTGAGTTTATTTTCTTCAGGTCTAAATATAAAGAGTTTATATTTAGACCTGAAGACGGAAGCATAGCTTCAAAATTATTTCTTAATCTCTGATTGGAAAAAAGGTGTTTTATCATACATAAATATTCTTGCTATCATGAATCATGCCAAAACAAACTTCTTTCAAATGCAACCTCTTCTTATCATTTTATTTTCCATGCCTGTAAATTTTCGATGTATTTAGTTTATAAAAATATTTTATTTATTTATTTATTTTAATTTCATGTACGAAAAAAGGAACATTAGAGGGCTTTTTGAATTTGTTTCCATAAATAATATTTATTAAACCTATAAATAGAAAGAAAAAAACTAGTATGAAAAATATTCTACATTTTTTTTGTGATTGGGTAACAGCAACAATATGTTTTATTCGTCAATGGTTCCTGAAACAAGTATTTCGGCCAGATATTATCAATGTTTTATATCTTTCAATATGTATTTTGTGACTTATTTTAAGAATAATGTATAAAACAGATAATATAAGATTAACACAGAAAACACATAAGTTTTTACGATTTATTTGTTTTTTCACGAAAAAAAATATTAGAACACATAAAAATCTACGCGGCCATGTTTTATTCAAACCATTTAAGAGAAAAATAACTTAAAACCAATGGATTGAAAACAGATTTGGACACAAATATCCAGTAGTATTAATGCGTATGTGAGCATGCATATGTGTATTGTATAAATGTGTATATATATATATATATATTTATATATATATATATATATATATATATATATATATATATATATATATATATATATATATATATATATATATATATATATATATATATACATATATATATATATATATATATATACACATATATATATATATATATATATATATATATATATATATATATATATATATATATATATATTATATATATATATATTTATTTATATATATATATATATATATATATATATATATATATATATATATATATATATATATATATATATATATATATATATATATATATATATATATATATATATATATATATATATATATATATATATATATATATATATATATATATATATATATATATATACATAAATATAGGATTGCAATCGAAGATATTATTCACTTCCTATAAATAATCTCGTACGATAGAACATATGAGACTATTAACAATTACTTTCAGAAGTTAAAATTAAAGTAATTATATAAATCAACAAGAAGAATCTGGTTTTTTACCATATGCCTCCCAAATATTACATAACATACTTGTATTATATGAAGTATAAAAAATATTATTGGGTGGTCATATTTAATATAAAATTCTGTCCTTTAGGTGTGGCTATCTGGAGATATTCTGTTTAGGACGGATTTAATGTCAATCTGTTTTTATTTATTCTATATATTATTATCATTCCTGTGTATCTGTTTTAATGATCAACTATAAATACATACTACAAACGCATTTATCAATTGACGGGCAGCATCAACTTTTTGTTGAGTTATGTCATTCTGTCACTCATTGAGACCGCTTCTTTCTTTCCATGATATAAGTTTTTTACCCCTACGATATTTTGTCGGAAAAATGTCGCTACTATGTCAGGAGAAAATGGGATTGGGTTATATTAAATAATACATCCGGATGTGTTACTCAAACGAAACTATAAAATATTGTGCAGATAGGGTTTACCATAATGCGACAAAGATGAAAAAGGGACAATCTTTATTTTTTTGTGGTTCGGTACAAATAGGCCAAGGAAGATTGTCGTACCGCTATCTCTGAATTCAGTAAAAATAGCTGAAAGGGTGAAATCCAAAACTTTTTACATATCCATTTAAAAAACCTACCAAGACGCGACCCCAATAAATGGTCATTTCCGGGGGAAAAATAGGATGTATGGAAACCATATTCAAGCGGAAATAAGTGTGATATGCTTTTTATAGAAAATGTTTCAACAGGACATGATCAAACAAAGTTTTAAAAGGCTATCGCAGTCTTCTTCTTTGATTAAAGGGTGCATAGGGCATCCCAGACGTAAGCTCAATTATAGATTAAACCTCAAGACCAAACACACAAACACTAAAAATAGAATCAAAGAAATGTATATGTACTACATATCACTTTATAAATGATGCTAACACGCATAAATTGACATATTACTACTTACGAGAAGGTTATTTTAATATATAATATGATAATAACAGCAATGGATAGGTCAAGGCAGGCGCCGTGGCTTAGTTGGGTAGACGCTCGACTGCGAAACTGGCGTCGCGCGTTCGACTCTTGTAAAATTCAAGAAATACTTATTTTAAATTGGTCTACGTATTTGTGATGTATTTTTCACATTTACCTTCCTTATCTTTACTATCCTACCTGCAGACAAGCCTCTATGGTAAATGTAGAGACTGCGGGTTGTTCTTTAATTTTTTTTTTTTAACTATGAGTTGCATACACGCTTGTGTGATTACTAGTCTGTACGTGTGTCATCACCAATGGGGTGCACAGAGAATCAATAAGAGAAGCCAGTAGAGTAAGGTAGTAAGGTAAGCTAGGTACTACTTAGTAAGGTAGGATAGGTACTCGTTGCGTTTTTATATGTCACGCATGTAAGTTAGGATAGGCACTGGTTTTCTGCCTACATGGAATGCACGCCCCTGCTCATCACCCATAGAATAACACCATGGCCTGCCATCTGTTGGCCTGTAAGAGCATTGAATGCCTACTGTCGGCTCGTATACCTTACCTGATGGCGAGGTATCTCCACACGGCCAGAGTGAGAGTCAAGCAGATGGAAGTCGTGTGACATATCTGAGTGAAGTGCATGTGCAGCAGCAAGTACACCGCCCAGAAATGAGGAAATTCCATTTGCTTTGGAAATACCTGGAATTTTATGAAGTAAATTTTAGTTTCATTAATTAATTCGGCAGTCACTTTGTGGTAAGATATATCAATTTTTAATTATTGTTTTACTTAGTAAATACCACTATTTCTTAAAATCTACTGTGTCACGTGTTTCCATGCATTCCGCATCATTTTCAAACACCGTATGTTAAGCTAATTCTAAATTTTAGAGTCGGGTCCTTAGGACGTTGAAAGTTGAAGAGGGGATAGTAGCTGTTTCTTATTTGTATTTATTAATTTAATTTTTATTTTTATTTCTCATCTTATCTCATCTCATTCTATCAGTGGGAACATAGACAATAGGGGCGAGGCTTTAGTCATTATCATATTGTTAATTATGGGTATAAATTTTAGCTCTGCATTCATTACTAAGTGTTCGATATTACATTTTAATTAAGTGTTTGATAGTATATTTTAGTTCTGCATTCATTAGTAAGTGTTTGATATTATATTTTAAATAAGTATTCCATACTAAATTTTAGTTTTGCATTAATTTCATTGTTTATGTAAGTGTTTGATATTATATTTTAAACAAGTGTTTGATAGTCATTCACTAGTAATTGCTCGATATTAAATTTTAAATAAATGTTTGATTTAAAATTTTAGTTCTGCATTCATTCTATTGTTTAAGTAAGAGTTTGATATTACATTTTAATTGAGTATTCGATAGTATATTTTAGTTCTACATTAATCAGTGTTTGATATTAAATTTGAAATAACTATTCGAGGGTAAATTTTAGCTCTTCAAAGTGTTCGATATTAAATTTTAAACAAGTGTTCGAACAACGTATAAAAAACATGAATAATTTTAGGAGAATTAATATTTTGATCAAACGCTTTTACATGTTTATCTATACATAATAATTTAGTCATTTTGCAAGTTTCACGTTCTTAATAACAACTATGGCTAGCGGTGGAGGAATGCCTTCATTTATGAATAAAATACGCGATTATTAAGACCAACTTTCAAATAACATGAAAATAGTAGCTTTTTTCAAGCACTGAATTTTTCATTTTTAAAGCATAAAAATAATTTGCACGGATCTGTTCAAAAAGAATCTCCTAAAAATTCAATTAATTATTCATTCGGTTATGTTAAATTACCTTAATGATGGTGCTACAGATAACAGTATTATTTATTAGCATTTTCAAAGTAAACGTTACTTCAATTAATTCCATGTATATTATGGTAATTTTCAATTAATTTCGGAGCGAAGTTTTTGAATGGAAATCCCCGAATACCTTCCGTACAATGTTAGTATTGGTCGTTTCTTTGCTTTACAAATAGCGATTATTCTACATAATGGTATACAGCAATAAATTACACAATATAACCGCAAATGGGCTGCCTATTGAGTTACACAATGGAGGTGAAATATTACCGGTAATGATTAGAACTCGAGTGTACATATTTTGCTGAGCAGGGGCGGGATTATGGACACTTTTATCGACGTAGATAAGTCGAGGGTCGATAAAAAGCAATAAGCACGAAGTGTTGCTTTTTTTAATTACAGCCTCTGACTAAATCAGCATTTGGAGAACTATACATCGAGCTCTGTGCACAAAAAATAGTGATATTAACTTCAATTCATAAACCCATGATTAGTGATTGACATGATTAAAATGCCGAGAAAAAAAATACTAAAAAAATTCGTTATTATTGAATTTTACTTCTTACAAAAAAACAAACATCTTTTATTAATTTTTCGGTAAAAATAAAACACTTGGTTGGTTCTAGATTACTAAACTATCCTACGAGTGACGTTGTTACTAAACATTCGTAAAAAAAATACGACATAGAAACAATACTGGAAGAAATTAAATAGTCAAAAACTTTTATTATTTTATAAATAATAATATCATTCTTTGGATTTAATAGATCACGTAATAATGAAAAAAAATACATTGGGAAGGTACTGTGAAGAAGGGGGCGCAGGAATGATGCGAACATTATTTTTTTTCCAGGAATTGTCATTTTGCCGTCGTAATTTTTACGATAGTTTAGTATTAGGGTTAGTATTAGTTGTAGGATTAAGATCGCTTTTGAATGTATTAATGTAAACACATCTAGTTTCCACAACTACAGATATTCTCATCAGCAGGTAAAAGGAAATATAAACCATATTTATATGCACAAATACAAAGGAGCATGGATTGCGACTGAGTAGAAATTAGTCCGAGTATAAGTACCTACCGTTCGAGAATACAAATGCTGCCATCCTTCTAACACGGTTAAATGGAGAAGCAATACCTTACCTAATTGCGACTCCTTGAAATATCTAGGGTCACTAATCCACAGGGATGGAGGGTGCACAGCAGACGTAATGCATAGAATTAGTGTGGGGTGGATGAAGTTTCGATCCGTGACGAGAGTCCTTTGTGACCCAAAAATGCCAGCCAAGTTAAAGGGAAAAGTTTACCAAACAATTATCAGACCTGCACTCCCTTAGCTCTGAATGCTAGAAAATGTAGAACACCTACTTTACGCAACTAGAACTGCTGAAATGCGAATGCTTAATCAAGGGTGGCCAACCCGCGGCCCGCCAGGTGTCTTCTTGTGGCCCGCGGAGCATATCACACATTTTTTCTTTAAGTGTACATAAAACCACCAAAAGAACATTCAATCGTGCGTATTTCTAATCATATCCTATATATGGAAGGATATGATTATCTTCTATAGTATATTCGTTTTAACAAACAATCACAACATTTTGCGATCGACTTTTAAATACATATTGATGCTGCTATAACCGACTGATAGAGTTATGCAGTATCCATGATACTAGCAAAGAAAATTAACCAATATTCAGATTGTGAAATGGTTAAGAAATGTTTGGAGAGTGTCGTTAAAATTCTGTGTCCCGAAAATAAAACTGATTTCTCAAAAATAAGCCTGTCCCTTATTTAATAAAAGCGTTTGATTATTGCCTAACTCTAATTTTAAAAAAATGTGTTTGATTTTCATTTTTATCATATGGTCTTTAAAAAAACAAAATATTTCACGTTTGCTTTGAATAATTAAAGAAATTTCGTTTTATGGCCCGGTAGGAAATCTCATTTCTAAAATTTAGCCCGGCTGCTGAAAAGGTTGGCCACCCATGGCTTAGATGGTCAGCTGGATTATCCCTTAGAGGCAAAATAAAGAGTTCGCGCATTCATGGAAGCCTGCGTGTAACAGACATCAATAGTAAAGCAATCGTGAACCAGGCAATCAGACTTTGAGGAAGACCAAAGAATTCATGGATGCTGCGGAAAGAACACATTATTCGAAGGCATGTTCTAGGTGACGTTGTCCACGATATAAGGAGCTACAACCTGAGGACGAGGAGAGCTGACCCCAACAGTCAGGAGCCAGGAATAAAAAGACACTCATATCGACGTGCCCTACGTAAAGTGCTCTAACTATATTTTTTGTCAATTTTGAGATATATGGTGTACGTTATCAACGGACCGTTATCTACAAATACAAATAAACAAAAAAAATATGTAAAATAAATTACGCCTTGTTTTCAGGCGTATAAGATGCTATCTACATCAAATTTTCGAAATGAACTAAACTCCTAAAACGCTAACTACTTATTTTTGACAAACCATAAAGTTTTAAAATGATTTAATACATTATTTTATCGTGTTTTTGAACGTATAATACAAGTTTAGAATTTCAGATAAAACCGTTAACAAAAAAAAAATACGTTGATAAAATCTTCTAAGCTCTCTCCTGTGAAGTAACAGATTCGCAGATAGTGTACTTTACGAAGGGGCCATCGATATGTACACATATACATACATTCATACATGTGCCATACATCATACATATCGCAGCACCATCTACAATATACGATAGAGTGAACTTTTTATTTATTTCTAGAATCAATTATGTCACGTTAACGTAGAATTTTATATCTCAACTTTCATTGTCATCTCCAAGTAGGCTGAATCCACAAGGGAGCTACCCATTATCCACTACCCACTATTCACGACTTCGTAACTTCAGCTTATTACTGTAGGTACATTTTTTATGTTCAGAATATTCAGCATTAATTAAATAAAGAACTAAGAACTAAGTTGAGAAACAGGTGTAGATTTCAGATAGGTCTCTTGTAGTCTTTGTGCGTATAATTTATGAAAAATTTACTACTGTTGTTCGCCAAGAATAATATAAACCCCGTAAAGTCCATATTGTGTTTAGGAATTCGTATTGAGAGAATATGGTTAGTATTAGCATGAATAACTTCTTATATTAAATAAATTTTTAACAGGAGTTCTCCCAGGGGTTGCAACACCAAATCCATGTAAATTAGGTAGATTAATTAAATTTACTTCTGAGTACTAAGCTACTCTCCTGAGTGATCAAGAAGGCATAATATTTGTTAATTTTTCTCTTTTTCACCGAACATTTTAATGACTGATATTATTTGAATGACTAACTGGATTCTTATTATTAAGAAAAAAATATATTGTATTTTGACACATATGTATACGTTTATTTAAATTATAAATATTGATGTGAAAAAAATATATTTACGTACGTCGTTTAAACGTAAAAATATTGTAAAACGCCCTTGAGGTAATTTTTCACTAAAACGATGCAATATTAATTGCCCATTATTACCATTACTGTTTTAAAAAAAAAACTAACTAACTAACTAACCATCACGCCCCTCCCCACAGGGGTAGGCAGAGAAAATAAAGTGCCACACCACTCTGTCCTTGCAAACATTCTTCGCCTCTTTCACGTTCATGCATCTCCTCATACATATCCGCCGATTGTTACGATTCCTAACCTGACCACTTTAAACACTTTGTTATTTTGGAACCAGTTGTCGATATGAATTATAAGGTTTTATATGTAACCAAAAAAACTGTTTTCCCTTTAATATAAATAAAGTCAAATTAACTATTACGTTACTTACATATTTACACACTATTTATAGATTTGACGTTTAATTTGTAGAACTTCGTTTTTAAATCAAATACTGATTATTTGAGTCTACTAAAAAAAGCATTTGATAAAACATTTAATACATAAATATTTACATAATTCAAAAATATAATATAAGATAAAACGTTAAATAAAAAAACAGCGTTTAATTTAGCTAATTCTGAATTTACCTCCTCCCATATTTTATTCAGTATTTTTATATCAATTACAAGAGCTTTTGCGTTTACTGTGGACGTCATTGGTGGAATGATTGATTTGATGCTTTCTTTCCTATTTTCCACAAATATTTTATGGTGTGATCCGCACATAATTATAAATAGGTCCTTGAAACTCCGAATTAGAATCCTCTACCAACCACAGGGCCACAAACGTATAATTTTTTTGGCATTTCTTTATTCTACCCTTCATGAATGGTGTATTATTCTCAAATACACAGTCAGTACGCGACCCACAAATGGAATATAAATCGGAATTTGGGAAACAAATATTTTTTCATAATTTCTTTTACCTCCTTGAAACCTTTGAAAATAACCCATTCTTATCATCACTATGTATTTATTTCGAAGAAAAACTATTTTTTTCAATACAAAAACGGTGTTTTTCAGCAACAAATGCTATTTCGATAAATGTTGCCTGGCTTTAAAGGAAAATTGAGCTGCGGACTATCCCGCCTAAAATATTTATTAATAACTATAGCTAGTCAGTAGTTTTAAAGAAAAAAAATATCTTACCAAGTATCTGTATATAGCGAATGGGAGATATTCCAACATCACAAGCATATCTGTTACTGCAAGCCATTTCAGAATCCTATTGATAGGTGCGCAGGCTAGATCCTTTCTCGTTAACACTAAAATATTCATTATGTTAGCTATAGTGCCGAACAAACACACCTGAAAATAAAAATTATTAAACTTTAATATCATATTAAATAAATCGGGAATCCAAAATAAAGGATTTGAAAAAGTACTTTATGGATGTCCGCCTCCGTAGTGTAATGGTCAGCACACTTGGCTACCGTTCTGGAGGTCCCGGGTTCGATTCCCAGGGGGGTCAAATAAATATAAGTGATTTTTTCACTGTAATATTTATTCCATATTACCCTGGACTGGTACCTGAAGCGGAGGGCTGATCACCTTTCCTTCATGTATTAACGATCTAGATAACACTGTATTTACATGATGCAGTGCCCTATGCATCATTGGGGTGCGGATAAGGGTTTGAACTTTATGGAAAGATATTTAATATATGTAGTGTTTAGTCATATTTTCTTGTTTTGTTTTTACCTTTTATTTTTTTATATTTTCTCATTTGTTATATTTTCTCATTTGTTTATTTGAAATATGCTTCTTACCTTATGTTTTTCTCATTTATTTCTTTGAAATATACTTCTTATGTCTATTTTTTATACCTGTTTATTGTTTTTATATTTTGCCATGTATCAGTTTTGGTTATTTAAAAAAAATGTTACATTTTTATTTGTGTTCCAGTCTTGTTAACCTTAATCCCATGTCCCAAAATGAGAAATAGAAATTACTTAGGAAATTACTTGAAATAGGAATATTATATGTATACATGACCTTTGTATGTAATATGTTTTGAAAAAAATAATATTTATTGATTCGGCATTACATAGTGGAATGACATGTTGATTATTTTTTTTTTAAATTAACGCTTTTATAATACCACTTAATGAGTTTTATTTCATTACGACTAGTTTAAAAACTACAGATGTTTCCTTCTGCAGGTGAACAGTGAAACATACGTTGTTTCAAGTGTTTTACTATTCACTTGTCGATTAAAACATCTGTAGTTTTCGAAACTAGTTGAGTGTAATGAAATAAAACTCATTAAGTGGTGTTATACAAGTTTTTTTTAAGTCAACTAAATAGATCAAGAGTCAACTCTACATTTCCTGTATTCAGTGGCGTGCACAGATAAAAAGTTGGAGCAGGCAGTAGAGGTAGGTAGTAAGGTAAGCCAGGTACTACTTTTTTTTATATTTGTTAGTTGCGTTAGAAAATTTTCCTTGCCTATATATAAAAGGATTTTCAGCATATTTAGATTATATATCTTAAAAATGAAAGTGGGTGTGTATAGGTCACAAGAAAATAAACAAAGTTGATCCTTAAATAATCTCAAAAGATAAATAAGATAGCTAGGTACTACTTAGTAAAGTAGAGTAGGTACTGGTTGCGTTTTTATATGTCACGCGGGTAAGTTATGATAGGCACTGCTTTTCTGCCTATATATTGTAGAATGCACGCCCTGGTAGTAAGGTAATCTAGGTACAACTTAGTAAGGTTAGGTAGGTACTGATTGCGTTTTTATATGTCACGCGGGTAAGTTAGGATAGGCACTGCTTTTCTGCCCATATGGAATGCACGCCCCTGGCTGATAAAGATAATACTCACCAGCAGACTGACGTATCCGTGGACATTGTTATACTTCATGACCGCCTGCTTCATGTCGCCCGAGCAGTAGAGGCAGTCGGGCCGGGCCGGCTGCATGTGGCGCGCCCACTCCTCGAACATGCTCTGCAGCGTGTCCACGTCCAGGTCCATGCTGATGTTCCTGGTGAGCATGGCGTTGATGAAGGCGTGCTGGATGCCCACGGGCGGGCTGGACTCTGTGACGTCACCCGCGAAGCCGCTGCCGAACCCCGCGTGGACGGACAGGTCCATTGTCGAGCGAAGGTGATAAGATCACTAAAAGGGGGATAAAATAATAAATATTATACCAAATATTGAATATTGACATCAATCACTGTTTCTTAGAGTTTTAAGTTACCATATTTATATTACATAACGCCTAGATTTGTGAACAATGATTTTGACGCACTCAAAATATGGTGAGTAAAATAACCGGAAGATGTCGTTAGGTGGGGAAGGCAACGAAGGAGACAACGGTATGCGCATGTGCGTACATATATTTCTTCAAACCCTTATCCGCACCTCAATGGTGCATAGGACACTACATCATATAAACGTAGTGTTTTCTCGATCGAACACACGAAGGAGAGGTGATCAGCCTTCCGCTTCAGGTACCAGTCCAGGGTAATTTTGAATAAATATTAGAGTGAAAAAATCTCTTTTATTTATATTACCCCCCTTGGGATTCGAACCCGGGACCTCCAGGACGGTGGTCAAGCATGCTGACCATTACACTACGGAACCGGACATATATACATAAATATATATATATATATATATATATATATATATATATATATATATATATATATATATATATATATATATATATATATTTATATATATTTGTATATATATATATATATATATATATATATATATATATATATATATATATATATATATATATATATATATATATATATATATATATATATATATATATATATATATATATATATTATATATATATATATATATATATATATATATATATATATAATATATATTTATATATATATATATATATATATATATATATATATATATATATATATATATATATATATATATATATATATATATATATATATATTTATATAAATATAAATATACAACTTACCATATTACCAACAATATGAATATCTTCTACGTCCATATAACAGATAAAACCATTTTGTTTTAAACGAAAAAAATAGTAAAAAAAAACTATTCGAAATATATTTTTCGCATGTTTACTTGCGGCTGTAGATTTATCGACTGAATACCAGTGGTATAAAATCCTACAAGATAATCCTTCATTTGTGACTGATTCACCCTCTCAGGACGTGACTGAATTATAATATGAATGTAAAGGAATTGTGGCAGTCAGTAGTATGTGGGTACATATTACATATGTATATTACATTAGTGTGTACTCTGCGTTCAAGTAATATAAGGAGGCAAGTTCAAAATCAAAAGAAAAAAGTTTGCGATGAAAACGTTCATGGGAAAATTCGACGATTTCAAAAACTTAAATAAAAACACCTTTATTGATTCGGACCTCACATACTAATAAAAGAGTTTCTGCTCAATAAAAAGCTTCTTTTTATTTCACCAATAGATGTCTCTAGTGAAGTTCTAGTGAATCAAGAACAATGTTTCAAAATTGGTTCATATATATAGAACTTCCAAGAATTTGAGTAGAGTAGTTGTCAATAATAGGTAGAATTGGTGAATGTTACACGTGTGTAAAGTGATCACTTAAACCAGCCTATGACGGTCGTCAGCCCCGTAAATGCCCAGACTTCCATATTATTCTTCGTCTTTGATGAGATGTCAAAAATAATATGAAAATAACTGTAATTGGAGATAATCCAGATTTTGTGAACAAGTATTTGGACACACTTAAAATGTTGTAAATAATAACAAATAAAAAAAAATGTATATACAACATTTCGAGCTTCTTTCATCATACCATAGATATCTTTAGTGAAATTCTAGTGAATTCCAGCACTATGTTTCGAATTTGAACAATATACATTTATGTATGTATAGAAATTCCAATAATTTGAGTAGTGTGGTTGTCAATCATAAGTTGAATTTGTGAATGTTACACGTCTGTAAAGTGATCACTGAAACCAGCCTATGATGGCCGTAAATGCTCTGACTTCCATATTCTTCATCATCGATGGTGAGATGTCAAAAAATAATATAAAAATTGTGATAATTCTGTAGAAAAACTCTTTAGAGTTTCACGCGTATTTATCACATTTTAATGAGCGACATATTAAAAATGATTTTTTTATTGATTTAAATGTGCAATATCACTAACAAATAGACTGCAGCTTATGCTTTGTATCTAAATATGTCATTTCACCATACAGGCAACATATTTTTAATACAATGTTACCTTTTGATGTATCGTACACGGTCTTAAATTGAGTTTCCTGAACATTTCATATTTTGGACTTGCACCCGTATGCTTTTTTGGTAGGTATCAACAGACATTACCTGCATAGTTTATTTGATCGTGAAGTTTTCACGTATTTTGTGTCATCATAGTTCAAAACTATTCTTAGCACATTGCTCTGGTTATAAGTCTTCCAACTTATGTTTTAAGCAACACAAAGAAAACATAAATTGATTAGGCAGTCAATTTAGTACCAATATTCTATCAATTAGTAAATTTATGGTACTCATCTATTTAAAAATAAAAAGCTAGCTTCGTACCACACATTATTATATTTTTTTGTCATACGTATTTCGATGCACTCAACATTGTTATCGAACACCTTATGAAAAAAGCTCAAATTTAAGAGAGTTGTGTAAATTACGGTATTTACATACGGTATTTGATAATGATGTTGAGAACATTGAAACACGTGTCATATTATAGTATATTAATTAGTGGTAATAATAGTGAAATAAACCAAATATTCATGGGAAAATAAACGCCAAGATGCACTACCCTGTATGGCAGCGAGGGTGATTCTTCTCTCGGTGATCCGAGACTGACAATGTGACAGGGCCAGCTTACGGGATTCCAGAGACAAGCAAAGTGAAGCAAAGGAAATAAGTTCGTCCAAGGTCCTACAACCTGAAGAGAACTGACCCCAACAGTCTACAAAGTTGGGAAAGAGCCAGAGAGAAGAGAATTAGCGGTATTTGCCAAGTTATCATTAAATTTGATGTCCCAAATAATATTTATTTGGGCCATTTAGAATAACCTTTTCATAGTATTCGAGATAATCTTGTGTAAATGGAATGGTGAGTCACTTTTCGAGTAAAGTTGACAAATCTGCTTGGAGTTATTCTGAAGACAATCACTTGTCAATTACAGTACTACTAAGGTACTTATGTAGTCTAACCACGTACCACTCGTACAATCATGGAAAATTTGGTGATTCAACCGAGGATTCAATTGTAATCGAGTTCACGTAGGTTATATTTTAATTGAAAAGTTTTTTTTTGTAATACGTAGAATTGTAATTTTTTTTTTTCTATTTCAGAACTTTTTTGCACTTTTATTACTATCTAGCACAGTGGTCAATTTTTTTTCCTCCAATATTTTTTGCGTGGAAAAACCGATACGCAAATCGTTTATATGTTTGTGTTAATCATATATTATCTAGATTAGAACATGATACATACATATTAAAGGAAAATGACATTGATGATATCTGAGCGATGCATTTTTCTGGAACCATAAACGAATAAAATATATGAAGTTAGTTCATTAATTTCCCCTTGTATATATATATATATATATATATATATATATATATATATATATATATATATATATATATATATATATATATATATATATATATATATATATATATATATATATATATATATATATATATATATATATATATATATATATATATATATATATATATATATATATATATATATATATATATATATATATATATATATATATATATATATATATATATATATATATATATATATATACATATAAGTTAGTTCATTAATTTCCCCTTGTATATATATATATATATATATATATATATATATATATATATATATATATATATATATATATATATATATATATATATATATATATATATATATATATATATGTATATATATATATATATATACATATATATATATATATATATATATATATATATATATATATATATATATATATATATATATATATATATATATATATATATATATATATATATATATATAACGTGGTAATATTTTCCTTTTGAAAATTAAGTGTAAATAATATGTAAAGTGGGTGTATAATAATAAAATAAACAATGTGTTGCTTTGTAATTAAAGAAACGACAATAAAAGTTTATTCTTAATTAATCTTTATAATAATTTTTATATCTATCTATCTATCTATCTGATTCTGACAGTTAATAATATTATCGGAAGTCTTTTGTTTTCTTCTGAGCGACGCATGCGGCATCTGGTGGTAGAACTGTTTTATGTAGGTACTTTTTGTAAGTACTTAATAAAATGTATAGGTAGGTACCTAGTTATTTTATTACATCTCCCCCCTTGGGGATGAAAATTCATAGTAAAATTTTCACTCGTCCTCCGGATCATCTTCTTGTAGTGAAGGGACTGGTATAAGTTTAGTGATATGATAAAGGTTTGATTTTATTTTTTTTCTTTCTTTCTTTTTTTTCCTTCTTTTTTTTCTTTTTTTTTTTCTTTCTTGTTTTTTTTTCTTTCTTTTTTTTTCCGTTCTTTTTTCTTTCTTTCTTTTTTTTTGTATTTTTTTTTTCTTGACCCTTTTAAAGTAGACACAGTTTTTTTCAATCCATTTGTTTTTTTCTTTTGAATTCCTTCATTTTTATTCAGATCTCTTAAAGTATCTTCTAATATAACCAAATTTACAACTTTTAATTGTTCATCTGCATTTTCATTCGAATTTAATACTGGATTCCTGCTTAGACAATCTACTTCTAAATTCTTCTTTCCTGGAGAATATTTTATTTTATCTTTCGTAGAAGTTTTTTCTACTTTATTTTTATTTTCATTTTTCAAGCACTGTTTCTGTGTTATTTGTATGTCTTTATTTTTATCCTGATCTTTTAAATTATCTTCTAATTTAACCAAATTTACAACTTTTAATTGTTCATCTGCATTTTCATTCGAGTTTAATACTGGATTCCTGCTTAGACAATCTACTTCTAAATTCTTCTTTCCGGGAGAATATTTTATTTTATCTTTCGTAGAAGTTTTTTCTACTTTATTTTTATTTTCACTTTTCAAGCACTGTTTCTGTGTTATTTGTATGTCTTCATTTTTATTCTGATCTTTTAAAATATCTTCTAATTTAACCAAATTTACAACTTTTAATTGTTCATTTGCATTTTCCTTCGATTCTAATACTGGATTCCTGCTCACACAATCTGCTTCGAAATTCTTCTTTTCTGGAGTATATTTTATTTTATATTTTGTAGAAATTTTTTTCACATGATTTTTATTTTTAATTTTATCACTAGTTCTTAAATTTCCACGTCTTCTTTGATTATCTTCTAATCGTTTTCTTTGATCATCTTCTAATTTTTCTCTCTCACTCCGAACATATTGTAGTAATTGTTTTAATACATCTAATGTTTCATAATCCATTTCCAATTAACAAAATTGTCGTTTTATAACGTGGTAATATTTTCCTTTTGAAAATTAAGTGTAAATAATATGTAAAGTGGGTGTATAATAATAAAATAAACAATGTGTTGCTTTGTAATTAAAGAAACGACAATAAAAGTTTATTCTTAATTAATCTTTATAATAATTTTTATATCTATCTATCTATCTATCTGATTCTGACAGTTAATAATATTATCGGAAGTCTTTTGTTTTCTTCTGAGCGACGCATGCGGCATCTGGTGGTAGAACTGTTTTATGTAGGTACTTTTTGTAAGTACTTAATAAAATGTATAGGTAGGTACCTAGTTATTTTATTACATATATATATATATATATATATATATATATATATATATATATAAACACAATGTGTGTGTCGTTATAGTTTTTATTATACGTTTCGAAAATACCTCAAATATATATTTTAAGACGCCTACGCAAAGCTTTTGAAATCGAGTCACAATAAACTAGTGAGCAGACGAAAGTACACTTTTTCTTTATATGTAGAACGTATAACAAATTGTGTGGGATTATATACGCGTAATGATGCTCCGGAGCTGCTTATCAATTATGGGACGAGTGACACAATAAGTTGACAGCCAACGCGAGGATTCTCCTAAAAAATTAATGAGAAAAATAACAATACAGTATTTGACGTGCTGGAAACTGACTTCTTTCGAGCTTTCGAGACATTTTAATGTTTCCGAGAAAATTTTATTTTATAGTTTAAAAAAATTCAAGGTATTATAAACCTTATATTTTTGCTGTTGCTTTTTTCAATTTTAACAATTGAAATCAAGTAGTGTTATTTTGTGTGTTGTATTCTTGTGTGTTGTTTTGCAAACACTGTAGAAGTCAGTAGTGTAAAATGTATACCTAAATATACGCCTTCAATATATTAATTTTGAACCTTATATTTTTGTCCACCTCCGTAGCGTAGGCCAGCACGCTTGGCTACCGTCCTGGAGGCCCGGGGTTCGATTCCCAAGGAAGGGGGTTAAATAAATATAAGTGATTCTTTACCCTGGACTGGTACCTGAAGCGGAGGGCTTCTTTCATGTTTTAACAATCTTCACCTTTTCTTCATGTTTTAACAATCAAGATAACACTGAATTTGTATGATGCAGTGCCTCTATGCATCATTGGGATGCGGATAAGGGTTTGAAGAAGAAGAAGAAGAAATATACGATT
>NW_028282196.1:0-15768 GCF_059751285.1 Brachycentrus maculatus | reverse complement strand
CGCGCCGTGATCATTCTGCACGCCGTGACGTCACTACGTGCAGCTCCCCAGCGGGAGGGCAGGTGTCATCGTGCGCAAACTGAAACGGAAAGGAATTTAACAACATGATTACACAAGTGTATAAGTGATTCATTAAGGCATTACTCGCAATACAAGTGTGATTATTGGCTAATAAATTAATACGAAAAATCACAACACTATCGGTGACATTCTTATTGAAATCTGTAGGGAACTAAGGGATATATGAAGGTTTAAACCATGGGTGGCCAACCTTTTAAGCAGCCGGGCTAAATATTAGAAATAAGATTTCCTATCGTGCCATAAAACAAAATTTCTTTAAATATTTAAAGCAACCATGAAAAATATGTTTTTTTAAAGACGATATAATAATTATAATTAAATACATTAATTAAATAAAAGTTAGGCAATAATCAAACGTATTTGTTAAATTAAGGACAGGCTTATTTTTGAGAAATCAGTTTTCTTTTCTGGACATCTGGAATTTTAACGACACTCTCCAAACATTCCTTAACCATTTCACAATCTGAATATTTGTTGGATTTTTTTGCTATTATCATGGCTACTGCATAACTAGCTTTTACAAAGTATTTTGACTCTTGAATCCCTCTAGTCAGTCGGTTATAGCAGCATCAATGTGTATTTAAAAGTCTAGCGCAAAATGTTGTGATTGTTTGTTAAAACGAATATACCATGGAAGATGATGAGATATTTCCATATTTGGGATATGATACGAACTACGCACGATGGAATGTTCTTTTAGTGGTTTTATGTACACTTAAAAAAAAAATTGTCATGCTCCGCGGGCCACAAGAAGACACCTGGCGGGCCGCATGCGGCCCGCAGGCCGCGGGTTGGCCACCCTTGGTTTAAACTTTACATATTTGAATCAAACGAAAAACGTGCGTTTGCATACGTCATCAAATTTCATTTGGTTCATTGTCTATGGTTTATAGAGCTGTAATAGTAGTAATGTGGATTGTTTGTTTACCACTACACCAACATTTGGGTTATACAAATATGAGGGGAGGGGGAGTGGGAGGGTGGACCATCAACAAATACAGCCGCCAATAATTTAGCAATGACACCAACATTAAAATAACTCCATCGTTTATGTGACGTCATTCATTGCCAACTTACGAAAATAACGTTTTTTTGAAGGCAAATTTTCCGAAAAAAAATGATGAATGAAAATATTGATTGTAAACACTGCACGAGTCTAATGCAATCTGTTATAGGTTGAGTATGTTTAAATTAGATATTTCTCCCGTCTCACAAAGATCCATTCATTGAGCTGCGCTGAGAGCCAGCCGGTCGTCTCTTCACGCCTGATTTTTTTAGAATATACGCAATTTTTTTGTTTGTTGTTTTTCTTAAAATTTCTTTATATTTTCAGACCAAATGAAAAATTGGCATGGTCAAGTATTTAATTATGTACTTGAAAGTGGTCAGGTTGGGTTCCGCAATAATTAGCGGGCATATATGGTATGAGGTGATGCACGAATGTAGACGAAGCGAAGATTGTTTAAAAAACAGAGTGGTGTGGCGTTATATGCTCTTGCCTACATCTGCCGGGATGGTTAGTTAGTAAGTAAGATTTATTTTTACATTAATTGATTCCGCTGTCACTTTGTGGTAAAATCTATCCATTTTTAAATAAAGTTTAACTTTATCTTTTGACATCTCATCAAAGATGAAGAAGAATATGGAAGTCTGGGCATTTACGGGGCTAACGACCGTCATAGGCTGGTTTAAGTGATCACTTTACACTTGTGTAACTGGAGCATCTGTAATTGGAGATAATCCAGATTTTGTGAACAAGTATTTGGACACACTCAAAATGTTGTGAAAGTTTTACTTAATAAATACCACTATTTTTAAAAATCTACTGACATGACATTATTTGAAAATGATGCGGGATGCATCAAAACACGTGTCACAGTAGATTTAAAGGAATAGCGTTATTTACTGAGTAAAACTTAAATTAAAAATGTATAGATTTATTTTCATTTAACCTTTTTTTCTTTTCATTTTATTTTTAAGTTTCTAAGCGATTCATCGAAAGAAAGTGGGTTTTTAAAATCGCAATTTAGTTGGACTATATTGCGTGGTAAACTGTTAAAAAGCTTTTATGAAAATAAATATACTTAAATTTTAGGTATAATTAGTTTGATTATCAATCGTCAGATTTTAAATTACCTATTACCGACAAATGGTCTGTTCACACTGTTCCTAATCAAATAGAAATTACTCAACTGTTATCGAAGCAGAGTGCTCCAAATAGGCATTCCTAAAAGCCATTAAAACATTCATTTTACAATTTAGCGGATAGCAAGTGAGGATCGATTAACCGTTATAAATGGATCCGAATTATTTCATCTCAGATACCGAGAGATTTCTCTTCAATTAAACGCAGCATCCGAAGAAGAAATATTAATGACAAATTGCGGAGGAGTTTCAACTTAATATTACCCATGGTTATTATTATGATTATTATTATAACGTTGAGATAGGTAATGGGTTATCGGAAGGAATATTTTAAATTGTATTTTTATATTTTAACCGATATTTGCGGAAATGACCGAAATTAGTCATTATTGAATTAAAAAACAATTTAAAAACATTTACCCCCTATAACGTTCCCTCCAAAAGGCGGTAACTATTTCAACGTGATAGATGTATATATATATATATATATATATATATATATATATATATATATATATATATATATATATATATATATATATATATATATATATATATATATATATATATATATATATAAATATATAAATATATATATATATATATATATATATATATATATATATATATATATATATATATATATATATATATATATATATATATATATATATATATGTATATATACACATCTTCCAAAATTTAAGTAGTGTGGTTGTCAATCATGGGTAAAATGGCGAATGTTGCACTTGCATAAAATGATCACTAAAACCAGCCTATGATATAGGTTGTAAACACCCACACATCCATATTTTTCTTCATCTACGTTGAAATGTTTTTACTATCTTAAATTGGTGGAAAAAGATGATGAAGAGTAAAAAAAAGAAATATCCAAGAAAACGGAGTGTAATAAAATATAATGACATTTTAAAAAACAGATTAATTTTTTATTTCAAATTCCGTTTTGCATGGCGCTGAACTTCCTTATTCTCATTCAAAAGTAGATTTTTATCTTGTCATGGTCTTTCCTTATCCAATTTCTATTGTGTTTTGTAATTTTCGCCTTCGAATCCGTTCTAGCCGGTGAGATATCGGAGGATGGCTGCAATGCAACTTAACGATTCACACGGATTACAGTCTTTCCATTGTAAAAATCATTGTTACGGTGGCTGTTACGCTGCAACCAATAATAATTCCGAGAGCGCGGCACGGTATAAATTACATTTACCTTCGTACATCTGCGAAAGAGATGGAATTCGTCTGGAATTATTCACTCAAGAATTACGTGAAATTATAGTTACTTTCATCATAAGGAGTAAACCCACCCACACTTATTTATTGTCCAAATCATTAGTACCACCCTGTCCGATAACCGTAAACTATTTTTCTACTTTTTTTATCACCATAAACTATTTTTCTGCAAATTTTCGTGTTTAGAAAACGCAAGTAAACCACGGAATAGCAATTAATTAAAAAATATTTGAAATTATCATACATACCGCGAACACAATATTCGGTCACGTGGAAGTAATGAATCTCTTCAAATGTCGGAAACGCTAACTTAATATAAGACTAGAACTCACAATGATAATAAACGCGAGTTTCACCGGCCATTCGAATGCTTGAATCGCCAAAGGACCATAAATTATCATGAAACATAAATACCTGCATATTCACGTAATGTAATAAATATGAAAATTTGTTTGAAGGTTACAATTCAGCTGTATTTTCATACAGCGATGCCCTGAGGCGTGCATTCCATATAGGCAGAAAAGCAGCGCCAATCCTAACTTACCTGCGTGACATATAAAAACGCAAGCAGTACCTACCCTACCTTACTAAGTAGTACCTTGCTTACCTTACTACCTATATCTACTGCCTGCCCTAATTAATTATCTGTGCACGCCACTGACCTGATGCCTCGTACAGCGAACGCTGCGCACAACGAACTTTTTGTTTTTTTACTTTTTTTTTAACGTAACATTATTTGTGTGTAAATAAGAATATTCTATGCTAGACTGCGAAGGACTGTCACCTTGCCTTAATGCAATTAACGATCAATATAATAATATGTCGATACGATGCTGTGCCTTATGCACCATTGGGTGCGAAAAGGTAAGAGAAGATGAGAGGATAGCATTTTGAGAAATTTAATTTCGTTACGGTAAAAATAATTGAAAAGATTGGGAAGAATTCTTTACGGTGGTATGGACATGTTGTGAAGCGAATGGATAACGAGAGAATGACTAAGAAAATATATGTGGCGAATGTGAGAGCGAAAACAGAACGAGGATGACCGAAAAAAACTTGGCACCATCAAATCAATCAGAACCTAAAATCTGGCGATGTCAAAAGTCTGCGTAATCGGAGGGCATGTATGACGAGATGTATGGATGTGAAGGAGGCGAGGAGCGTTTGTCAGGACAGAAGAGTGTGGCGTTCCATCCTTTCTGCCTATCCCTGCGGGGAAACGGCGTGATGGTAGTAGTAGTAGTAGTAAAAATCTGGTGTTTTTAATATATGTGTGTATATACCATGTACTTATATATAATATGTGTGTAAAAGTAAATACATATGTTATGATAGTAAAATAAGTTACTTTTTTTGATAATAAAAATGTGTTGACCCATGACAAATTTTAAAAAATTAAAACTGTTTAAATAAAAATGATCGAGTCACGCTTTGAATAATGTAATCAACTTTCTCTGCATTTATATACAATAATTATTATCATTGCTTCTTTCGGCACGTCAGAACCTTTTCCCAGATACGCTAAATTATACGCACCTTTAAATTATGTACACATTAAAATTATATTATTTTCAACAGGTGCCTAGATTTCAAAAAAGGTGTTTGGAGAATTAACTTTGGGAATTTCCACTTTATATGTTCTACTCCAATCTTTCAAACTTTAAAGCTAAATTGTTCGAAATCTTATAAGTCTAAAAAGGTAATTCTATTCCCTGTCCTTTCCTTTTCTTCTTTTTCTATCACTGCCATCTCCTTTTCTCTGTATCCCATCCTTGTCTCATGTCTCTTCTTTAATATAGACCTCTCTTATGCATAGTTATGAAGAACTATAATAGGTACTCATGATTTTATTTTTTGTATTCTGATTGTAACTGTTGTTCTTCCTTTCACTAAAATAAAATAAAAAATAACTTACAAAACAACTTAAAAATTAAA
Source organism: Brachycentrus maculatus (assembly GCF_059751285.1). Taxonomy (NCBI): domain Eukaryota; kingdom Metazoa; phylum Arthropoda; class Insecta; order Trichoptera; family Brachycentridae; genus Brachycentrus; species Brachycentrus maculatus. The sequence goes on along the minus strand of NW_028282196.1, from coordinate 10,356 downwards.
TACCGAAATAAAAGTTAAATAAAGTAATGAATTTCGGAAGCCCACCAAAGAGATGAAAGGATAACTGGACGTCAACATAGAAAGAGTCACTCACTTTCTTGAAAAAATAATTATAATAAAAAAAAATAAAGATGAACAATTAATATTTAGTGTAAGTCCCTCTCCAAGTACAAGAGCTTAGATTCTTTATTGGAGAGAACTGCGTTATTAATTTTAAGATTGTAAAAGTAGAAATGGCTAGAAAATGAATTGATATTTTTTTAACCATATTAAATAATAATAAAAAAGAGATCTTCATATCTAATACAAGAAAAAGAAGAAGAAATACAACAAGAAAGAAAGAAGATGATAATGACAGCGTTTATGAGGCATTGTAAGAGAGATCCAAGACAAGTGATATAAAAGGTTTTTACAACATTTTAAGTGTGTCCAAATACTTGTTCACAAATCCAGATTATTTCTAATTAGGAGTAATTTTTTAAAAATTTTTGATCACTTAACTAAGCCTGTGATGGTCATAAGCCTTGTAAATGCCAAAATTTTTATATTCTTCTTCATCTCAAAAAGATGAAGAAGAATATGAGGTTAAAAATTATGAAAGGGTTTTTTTTTCATTTCTTGGGTGGCGATTTGATAATAACCGCTAATTGGACGAAAATTGAAATTAAAATTTCAAGGACGCGTCACGTTTATTAGGCACATTTCGTTACACGAGAGAGAAGAAAGATATGACGTAGAGAAAAGGAGAAAGAGAACTATATATTTATACGTCATTATTTTTAAGGCTAACTAACTTTCGCGAAAAAATAAGTCTGTACATAAATAAGACACGAATCAACAACAAAATTCGGAGCGTCAGTAGATGCAATTTTTACTCGTGATATCGTAAATATCGAATCACGAATATATGTATATCACAAACCGTTAAGGGGATATTCGCTAACACAAAATTAATTCTACTGGAGAACACCGGAGAGGTCACATGTCTGTTCACGCCAGATTTTTTTTAGAATGCACATTGGATATTTTTTGTTTTTAGAATATATGTAGAAAAAATATTTTTTTAAATATTTTTTAACTCCTTACCTTTCAATACCCCTTTTCATTTCAAAACTATACAATTATTTCAATAAAAACTAATTTTTTTCAATACAAAAACAACTTCAATACAATATATTTTAAGAAAAAAAAAACAGTTACGAAAAATGTTACCTGGATTTAGAGAAAATTAAGTTCCGACTTAACGAAAGCTGGGCCTTAAAAACGGCTTTTGTTTATAGACCACATTAGTATGGAAGATTCTCATAATAATTTACACTTAAAAATTTTCTTTAAAAAAGTGAAAAACGCATAAAATGACAGATTAGGCCATTTTGGAATTCAGTTTCCCTGTTTAGTTTAGAGCAAAGTGCTGAATTATACGGCACCTGTCCATTTGATTGTTACATCGTGTAAAAGATTCATCTCTTTCAATTCACTTCAGTTCGAGTGAAGATGTTTCGCCAGTAAATTATCCCAAGTTATCATTCCATTGTGTGCAAATCAGGTTGGGAGATGTTGATCTTAATGTATTTTTGTATACTTATTTAGGAATACACATAGGTATATGTTAGTACAATACATAACCACTGCTCATAGCTCTATATCCTTCATACTTTAAGGTCACTGCACGAAAATTAAGAGGGGAGTTAAATTGAGATTGAATGACCTCGTGTTGTTGTGACCTCAAATGGTAGATTTTTTTGATTTTCGACGAATTTGTTGAGCATTTTTACGCATTTTTATCGATTGTTGCGCGGTATGATCGATAATCCTGAAATTACCCGGAGCATTGGTCTGCATGTTCCCGATAGTTACCTAAGACAGCGTCGGCATAGATTGTTTCACATTCCTATACACAGGACTAACCTGCGGATGGTTATGCCTGTAGGAAGAGCTACCGCTATGTTGAACAATATCACATTGGATATTGATCTGTTCCATGTGTCCGAAGGAGTTTTCCGAAGCGGGATTCTTTTACACCTTTAAGTCTTCTTGGTTACTTTTAATATTGAATATTGTTTGTTATGTTTATATTAATTTTTTTGAATAAATTGAATCATCTGAATTGGAAATTTCAAAAAAGCAAAATAGACTAATAAACTAGCTAAGAAGCTTGATTCGACGAAAATAAACTTGCGAATCATTGATAATTATGCCTTAATTTACATACATTTAATGTGTACACATTTTTTTTAAATTTGGTTGTTGCAAAAGTTTCATATAAGAATAACAACATAAATAACATTTTAAGATAATAATAAAAAATAATAATCATATATCATATTAAACAATCAAAAAGTCGAGGGGGCATCCATAGAAAACAAAACTAGCCTATCATCACGTCACTTCACCGCAGTGGTAGGCAGAGAGAATAGAACACCATACAACTCTGTCCTTGCAAACAATTGTTGCCTTTTTCACATTCATACATCTTCTCATTCATACCCAACGATTATACCCTCTCTTGATCTGACCACTTACAAGTATTTGACATACTTGATCATACCAACTTTTGGATCTTCCTCTGCTACTATTTCCAACTACATCCGCCCCATAAATTTGTTTTTATGTTCTTTCTTCACTCATTCGTTTCACATATCCATACCATCTCAACACACTTTCTTAATTTACTCGATAATGAATCACATCTCATCCCATCTTCTAATTTCAGCCTTGCATTATAACCTTATTTCACAATTCAAACAACTATCTAGCGCGGTAGTCAATCATGGGTAAAATGGTGAATGTTACACGTGTATAATGTGACCAACCTATGACAGATCATTCCAAGTCTTCCTCGGTACATACGATATATATATATATATATATATATATATATATATATATATATATATATATATATATATATATATATATATATATATATATATATATATATATATATATATATATATATATATATATATATATATATATATATATATATATATATATATATATATATATATATATATATATATATAAATATATATGTATATATATATATAAATATATATATATATATATAAATATATATATATATATATATATATATATATATATATATATATGTATATATATATATATATATATATATATATATATATATATATATATATATATATATATATATATATATATATATGTATATATATATATAAATATATATATATATATATATATATATATATTGGAGAACGGCCACCCTTCTTAAGGCCATTACACCAAGAATTATACATACATACATCCTTGACTCGTGGCAGTCAATTGAACTCGCAGAGAAATAAAAACAAAGATAATAAAAATAAATTAACCTGTTCAACAATTGTTTATTGTTACGTGTATCTTTCTATGCAGCATGATATCTCTATGAATAATTAACAATTAAATATCCATTATTTATTTTTATCTCTTGATGGCGTTATTTTTCTGGCGGCCTTAACCGATTTCGAAGGAGAAAATATGAATTGTTTATTAACTGTCTTAAAAACATTGTTTTTTTCTTAAAATTCATAATCAAACGATAATCTCTGTCCACGCCTGTGTTTCATTGTGTTTTCATCAACATGAGATTGCTGACAATCAACTGAGTAGATTATAATCTACGCTGACAAGCCTTCACTAATTTAAAACAGTATATTTATAAAAAAAACTAACTAACTAACCATCACGCCGTTTCCCGTTAGGGGTAGGCAGAGAGAACGCCACACCACTCTGTCTTTGCAAACATTCTTCGCCTCTTCCACGTTCATGCATCTCCTCATACATACCCGCCGATTATATTTATATACTTTCAAAATTAATGCAATATGGACATTCAATAATGGGCAGAATGGTGAATCTTACACAAGTGTATAAAGTAATTACTTAAGCCAGCCGATTGTCGGATCATAACCCGTGAAATGCTCAGAAGTCTTCTTTCATATTAAAAAATAATAGATGCTTCATTTCAGTTGAAACACCTGGTCTAAAATCTATATAAAAAAATAAATTGCTCGTTTGTTCAAAATTTTAAATCTCTTAATTCATCGATTGCTTGTATTTTTTTAACTGCTCACCTTTCAATAACTCTTTTTTTTAAAACATATATTTATTTCGAAGATAAACTTATTTCATTAATACAAAAACGGTGTTTTAAGCAAAAATTCAATTACTTTAAATGTTATTTTATTAATTGTTTCGGCATTAACTTTGTGGTAAAACATATAACAATGATAAACTTAATTTTCTTTAAATCCAGGCAACATTTAACGTGATTAAATAAAACACTTTATACCACTTGAGTTTTATTAAAGACTACTAACTAGTTTCAGAAGCTAAACTTCCATCATTCAGGTCTGAATAAAAACTGTTTTTATTCAGACCTGAATGATGGAAGTTAAGCTTCTGAAACTAGTAGTCTTTAATAAAACTCAAGTGGTATAAAAACAAATGGTTTATTTAATCACGTTAAATGTTGCCTGGATTTAAAGAAAATTAAGTGGCGGGCTATCGAATATCCCTCCTTGATATTCCGTAAAAATACAAATTTATTCCATTGGGTCCCTTATGATATGTAGGTAGGTACTTTGACAACAGTGCTTCTATTATTTTAATTTTCTTCCATGAATTTTATACGGCAGTAATACAATAAATCGGTGAATGTCTTAGGTACATTGAGAATACCTATTTAAATTTTTGCTTTTAAGATTAAGAATGGGGTAGATTTAAAAAAACATCATTTACACTGTTTTTTTTTTTTCAAGATTTAAAGGTCAAGTTTGCAAATTTTCACTGCTATCGGGTGATTGGTATAGGATCCTATAAAGCACATACATACATATGAATATTTATTTTTATTGACGTATATAGATGTGGAAAAAAATCGGACAAATTGGGTACATAAAATATATTTTAAAGAGTAACCGACTATTACTGGTCATTCAAATCAGCTACAACAAGTATCATTTTTATTAATTGAATTAGCAAACTTATAATTATTTATAGAAGGCTTATTTTTCCCATGAATTAGTAGTACATATCTACATAAATATGTATGTTTAATTTATTGTTTGCCGACGAACTGAGAGCTCGATACAAAGTGATAAAGATTAACGACCGGTCGATACGATTATTATCAATCAACTTTCTATGCACTGTCGTATTTATTAATACAAAGTATTATATATTAATTATCACCATTTCTCTTAGTCAGTACACATATTGATATCGAATTGTATTACAATACTCGTTTATACAACTCTTACTTATAATAGACAGGCGCCTTGGGGTAGTTGGGTAGACGCTCGACTGCGAAACTGACGTCGCGGGTTCGATCCCCGCCAATTGCAAAATGAATTCAAGAAAGATATATTTTTAATTGGTCTGGTAATGTTTGTGATGTAATTTGCACATTAAACTTCCATATCCTTAATATCTAACATAATAATACCTGCAGACAAGCCTCTAAAAGTAGAAACTTTGCGGGTTATTCGTTAAAATCAAAATAATAATAAAATAAAAACTAAAAAAACTGATAAAAAAATATTAAAGTCATGTTTTAGTTCATCAATGTGAACACGACTATTTTTGAGAACTACAGATATTCTCATCAACTGATGTAAATACAAAATGTTTACTTATTAATGAGAACGGCGAGTGTTTTTGCCTATAATATTCGCTCAATGAATTACATGAAAATATAGTAACTTTAAGCATCCACATACAAGTAGGCATAGGCTATAAAACTTATAAAGTTAAAGCCTGAGTAGGACCATGATAAGGGTCACTGGACGTTAAGTAATTAAAAAAAAATTGAATACCTATATGTAATTCTGGAAACTGGTCGTGTTTACATTATTAAACTAAAAAAAAGTGGTATTAAACGAGTGATTAACTCGAATTGCCGTTTCCCCGCAGGGGTAGGCGGAGAGAACAAAGCGCCACAACGATATGACTTTGCAAATAATCTTCGCCTCTTCCATATTCATGCATCTACTCATACATACCCGCCGATTTTTCCGACTGCTGACCCAAAAACTTAAAAAAAAATTATATACTTGGAATATTCTAAGTATTTAAAATACTCAATTATGCCAAGTTTTCCTCGGTCTTCCTCTGATTCTATTGCCAACTACATTCCCCTCATAAATTTGTTTTACTGATCTTCACTCATTCGATTCATATGCACAAATCATCTAAACACACCTTTTTTAATTTTACCGATAGGGAATGCTTATCTCAGCCTTGCTATTATTTTCTTTATATCACCATTAGAACATCTATCATACATCGTTTTGCCGCACTGAGAGATCGCATTTCGTCTGCATTCCGTCTACTTTCATCCTTCTTTTGCCAGCTCCCCAATTCACTTCCATATCGCTCACTCCTTTCAAGAACGTCATAAATAAAAAATCGTCAATTTTCAGTTGTGCATGTTTTCGGAATGCCCAGGAAATGTACTATATCCCAGCAGGAGCAGCATATTTTTAAGATAATATTTACAGGGCATAAAGTGTTATTTTTGCATTTTGAAGAAAGGGTATTGTTTAATTAATTTTTTCAAAATTTACTAAATATTTTTCAAATGGAGAAAAAACCTTCAGGTTAAACATAAAAAGATCTGTTGCACAGTAAAAAGTTCAATAAGTGGCTTGATATTTATTTTTAATACATTGTATTATATTTTTAAACTTTAAAAACGCTCTCCTGAAAAATCAAGTTTTTTTTATTTATGACGTTTTTGAAAGGAGTGAGCGATATATTACTGTTGGTACCATGACTCCATTGTGTTCCGCTAGTTTAGCTTTCGCTGTTGGGCTGATTTATTTTACTATTTTTTTATAATATGAAAGTACACGGCTACCTCATTTGATACTGTCATTCCACTTATTATTATTATAGCCTCGGTTGACATCTTAATAAAGAAATCTCAAATATAATTAAACTGTCAATAGATTTGAAGCTTGTTATAAGATTCGATCAGCTGTCGCCTCCGACTCGCTTCACGGCATCTTTATATTCAATCTCCAAGTAGTTACAGATCAATCAAACAGTTTTATTAACTGTTTTTAACGGTGCTTTAATTGTATATCATCAATAAAAAGTTGGTTATTTATGTGAATAAATATTATTTCCAAATAAAACAGAATAATACAATGAATTGTAACGTCCGGAAAATGCAAAAAAGATTTTATTTGCAAGAAAACTATGAATTTAACTAACTAACTAACTAACCATCACGCCGCTGGCAGAGAAAATAGAACGCCACACCACTCTGTCTTTGCAAACATTCTTTGCCTCTTCCACATTCATGCATCTCCTCATACATACCCGACGATTATTACGACTCCCGACTCGGCCACTTTCAAGTATTTGACACACCTGATTGTGCCAAGATTTACTCGGTCTTCCTTTGCTTTTTTCCTACTTATTTACCTCATGGTTAGTCTTATACATAGTACTTATTACTATTTTTTACAATTTTCTTTAGTAATGTTAGTATATAACCACTGGCAGGGATTTTAGTCAACGTAGACTTACATAGACTTAGACGTGTAGTTATGTTTGCATGCTGTTGTAGTGATGTCCTGACGAAGAGACGGGTAGTAAGTAGCAAGTAGTAAGTCATATACTAACATTACTAAAAAAATTGTAAAAAGTAAGAAATACATTTATTTATAGATATAAAATTATTATGTATATCAATTCTTTCCTTGATCAGAAAAGAGTACTATTTTGAACGTGAAACATACAAATATTTAAATTTAATATAGTCCGGTAAGTAACCCCTCTTTTTGAAGCGTGACCATTTCTTTCCTCTGTCGTGTCGCGTCGTCGGAACTACTCGGGAACAGGGAACAGGGAACAGAGAACAGGGAACACTCCCCATCCTACCTGTTTCACGATGCGAGGTGGAAGGCACAATGGGTGGAAGCGAATATGCCAGAATGTACATTGTAAATGGTGCACATTCAGGTACCTACTTCTCCCCGACACAAAACAGGTGCGTACCTACCGTAGCACGTGTTACAGGAAGTACAATACATACACGTATACATACTATGTCCAGACAGGTTGGTAAAACCGGAGTACAGTAAAAAAACAACAATATTAATAATAATGATAATAGGCTATGATTTCTTAAGCGCTGCTATCATGAATTATCACCTTGAGGGCGTTACACAAAGAACTTAATAACCATCATTTTTACAACATTTTGAGTGTGTCCAAATACTTGTTCACAAAATCTGGATTATCTCCAATTACAGGAGTTACTTTGATAATATTTTTTAACATCTCATCAAAATAAAAATAAAAGAGTCTCTGCTCAATAAAAAGCTTCTTTTCATCTCACCAATATATGTCTCTAGTAAAGTTCTAGTGATTCAAGAATAATGTTTCAAAATTGGTTCATATATATAGAACTTCCAATTTGAGTAGTGTGGTTGTCAATAATGGGTAGAATTGGTGAATGTTACACGTGTGTAAAGTGATCACTTAAACCAGCCTATGACGGTCCCCCGATGCCCCGTAAATGTCCAGACTTCTTCATCTTTGATGAGATGTCAAAAATAAAATGACCATAATTTTAACAGTGGATTTTTGCTGTAAGAATATTTTTTTATGTATTAATTTTTAAATAAAACACAAATTTTTTGAGTCTACTAAGTTGTATATTATTTAAAAAAAAACACATAAAAATTCATATTATGACAATTGTTTCGCCTAGTTATGGTATTTTCGAACGAATGTATAACTAGGCGAAACAATTGTCACAGTATAATTTTTGTGTTTTTTCAAATAAAATACAACTTAATAGACTCAAAAAATATGTGTTTAATTAAAAAATCAATACATAAATTAAAATGGAGTTCTACAAATTAAACACAAAAATCAATAAATATATTTTTTGTTGTTGATAATATTTATTAGTTGCCTAAGAAAATTCTCCTTGCCTATTATGTACACCGATTTATGGCATATTTAATTAATATGTCTTTAAAATTAAATGAAATTGAAAGCGTATTAGTAAAAATAAATTACTTATTTTGATCCCAAGAAACAATACAATAGATATAATACAATGTATACAATGTATTCAATATCTTAGATCAATCAAGATTTCTCTAATAGTTCATTTATGTGTCTTGTCATATTTTCTAAACAAGACACCAACATACCTGATAGATCTTTATATCCTATTGCCTCATCAATTTTTGTCAAAAGGTATGCACCTTCTTACCCCCATTTTGTTTCCAATTTAAATCATTATTATTAAAAAATTGGACATATCCACGCTAAATGAGCGACATCATAACTCGTTTTTTAAAAATACTGTCAAATATATTAATGTATATAACAGAAAAAAGACTTATTTTGATAACCACAGATATTTCTATTAAGAGTGAAAACATATTTAGTTCTCGAAACTAGTCGTGTTTACATTAATAAAATAAAAAGTGGTTGTATACAAGTGTATTAATATTATTTTTAAATCATTCGTATCTTAATGTTTGAAAAAGAAAATTACCCTAAAAAAAATAATAAGTATATATTTTGTAGTTTGAGTCACCCTGGCATCGAAGGGGTTGATATGCACACTAAAATATCGAATATGGGGTGACTGGATTGCGTTCATGAATTATTTAATTTTGAACTGGACTATGTTGTGTACATATTATTTTGTATTTGAATTCTAACACATTGAAATAATTATTTGTAGAATTCAAATAACATATCAATGTTTTACATTTAAACGAAAAGTCCATAGAAATAATATAGATTTAGGGGATCCTTACTATTGGTATTCTAGCCTCATCTATTTATTTTAATTATAAACAATGTAAGTGCTTCAAATATGAGTTATATTTATTTTTATTTTTATATTTGTTATTTGCCTTAGAATTTTTCCTTGCCTTTTATGTACAAGGATTCATAGCATATTTAGTTTATGTCCATCAATCAAGATCCGTCACATAGCTCATTTATTGGTCTTATTCGTCTTGTCACATTTTCCAAATAATTTCCTCATCAATTTTTGTCAACTGAATACCCTCTTTTGCACATTCTGTTTCCAATTTAAATCACTCTCTTTCAAAAATTGGACATACTCACACCTATTAAAGGCCTCATCTATTAAAAGTTTTTTTCTATCTCAACATAGATGAAGAAGAGTATGAAAGTCTGGGAATTTACAGGGCTTAAGTAATCACTTTACACACCTGTAACATTCACCATTCCACACATGATTGACAACCACACTGCTCAAATTTTCAGAACTCCTATATATATCATTCATGTCTGTTTCAAAACACCGTGCATCGTTTTGCCACA
>NW_028282195.1:0-14685 GCF_059751285.1 Brachycentrus maculatus | reverse complement strand
TCCCAACCCCAACCCCAACCCCAACCCCAACCCCAACCCCAACCCCAACCCCGTAATAATTCCAATAATTATAATACTTTATGTTATCTAGACCAAACATAAACATAAGCATAAATAATAATATAAAACAAAAATATCTCAATCCTGTAATTATATGGCATGATATTTATATTTAGTATGAGCATTCTTGCATACTTGGAAATAATATTCACAGATCTTCACTTTCAATTATTTAGAGGTATGCAATTAATAGTACGATTTGTAATAATGTATGCTTGTATTATATGTGTATGTGTGTATGTGTTATGTGTATGCATGAGAAGTCCATAAAATATATTTATTAATTTTATAAATACATTCACAGATTAGACATCAAATATCAGACATTCAGATATAATTTAATAATGCGCAAAGATCTCAAAAATAACACAGCCCCCATTACTCGTTCCTCAAAGAATGTTTATGCTTTTAAAGACACTGATTCTTCAGAGGAATAGTAGGCATCACATCAATAACAGGGTCAGCATTTGCAGGGCTTCTTTAGTACAGGAGCAATTACTCATGAAACTGTTCTGAACCAACCATAATTCAGAAATTAAGAACCAGAACTAAACCATGCTCGACCAGAAAACAAGACCTACAGCCAAGATAGAAAAAAAGCCGATACTTTGAGCCAAAGGCGTAGTTATTCAACAGCAATGGACACAGGCGCCGATTCTACAATTCCTAAAATGAACTCAGATTCAAACTTTTTTCAAATCCAAAAAGAATAAGAACAGCCATCGCTCTAACAGATACTCCGAATGCTGACAAACTCCGAAGACATTGCAAAATTGTTACTATCAAATAAAATCGAACATAAAATGAAGAGAATACTCACTCTGCACACAATATTATTTAATATATAAGAATCTAACTTTGATTTTGAGGAGAATCAGGAAGGGAATATTGGAATTGTTCGAAGGATGAGTAAAGTGAGGATTTAATAGAGGGAAGATTATATTAAAAAATGGCTCGAATGGGTGGTCAATATGTACTCGAAGTAGTAATCTGAATCGCATATTACTTTACCACACCTCCAGATAAACAAAAATCTCTCCCTAAGAAATATGGAATCAACAATTGAATAAGCCTTAAAAGAAAAAGACTTCGAAAAAGCATTCTTTCTATCAAATATTGAAGACCTATACTACAGAGCACAATTAGCATAAAATGAAATCGCCCTACCTTTATAGCTAAAAATCATCGCTCGAAACTAATTTTCGAATTTCGAAAGGTAGCATTGGCTCATCCATATGGCAATTTTCTGTTGGTACTCTATCGAATATGACTCCAAATAAAATAAAAAATTGCAAAGCATATTAATGAATGCGAAAACAGATGACGATTTTAGTTATGATCTGTTTTTATTTAAGGTCTTTTGCTCTGTGCCTTTGACTAGAAACTCAGATTTCCCTCTAAAAATGTAAAGTGGATTCACAAAATGGCACTGGTATATGTTGAATAAAATCTAAAAACAGTATTACGCCAAACTTCTTAGGGATAATTCAAATTATTATAAGTATCGATATATGCTTGCGTTGAAGTTCGCAAATACTGACACAAATGCTAATGCAATAAAAACCATCATGAAATACGACTAAAACTTTAACCCCGAAAGTCGACGCATGCTTCTTAAAAATTATACCTCGAAAAAGCACAGAATTAATTTAGTATAAACACCTGCCATAGAAGTGGGAATCATAACTTATCACCAATATCTATGGGAGTTACTTGAAATATACGAAAAAGGATGCTATCTACCCTTCTTAAACAAAATTGCAGAAAATATCAAATAATATTAACTTTCAGTTGTATCTGTTATTGTGGAAACTGCGTGCAGACCAGAATTGCTTACAAATCCTTCATATGCTGTTTGCGAGGAGTTACACTCAGCCATTGCTCTGATCTGCTCATCAATAAAAAAAACACAATGCCCAAAAAAATAAGAATAAGCGCTCAAGTAAAAGATTTAAACTTTGTCACTGTGTGAGGCCTACTTAGGAATTAAATTAGGTAATAATTCGGCTAACGAGAATATCTATGAAACCGGACTATTGGATAAGATGCTAAACTTTGCAGAATCAATGCAAAAGAGTTCTATCAGAATATTCGAATGTATCTTCGAGGAGATTATTCTTGACTCGAAGACTATGAAACAAATCAAATAAAATGTAAATTATTTATTAAATATCTTAGTAAAATTTTGGGGAGAAACTGATTGAAATCTATGCTTATGATCCAAAAAAACAACTGGAAATTAAACAAATGGGTCTGAAATGCAGTAAATGATGATATTCATAGAACATAAGCATCATATCATTCATTCTATTGAGTGTATATCAGTAAATATAGATGAATGAACGGACATATCACAATAGCATAATAACTAAGTATAAATAGCTAACATATATTTAATTCAACATCATACTATTTAGTTTTGTCCTTTCAGATCTTTTCTGGCCATCATCGAAGGGTGGACTTTTATGAATAAGGGGTTAACTTGAATTTGTTGGTAGAACTCACTTTTAATTAGCGGACATAATTCTACTCGGGTTAAATATTATGGAATGGGCTCGAATTTGTTGAAGTCATATAAGACGACAAAAGTATATTCAGTTGTGTCAATATACATTACTGACACTCTGAGGGGGATCTTTGTGTTTGTCAGAACTCGGAATATTCTATTGAGCTTTTCGGTGTTGAGAAGTAAAGCAGCAGGCACATAAGATAGTTTCACATTTAGGATGATCTTTCCGAAGAGGTGGCTCATTCCTACCAATCTTATGTCAATTGGGGCAGTGGGGATAGATTTTTGTGGCTATTGTGGTAACTGTGCGCATTTATCTTTTTATTGAGGAGAACCGCCATCACAAAAGTATCCACTTTATATTTCGCACTTTGATGAGCATCCATCGCCATCTTTAGTATTTCCATCATCACAACTTTGTTCAAATCTGATACCATCTCCACAATTTTCAATACATTCACCTTTTTCTGATATATACCCATTTTGACATTTTGTGCATTATTTTTCCTTTGAACATTCCAAACAATGTTTTTCACATGCCAAACATTAGTCAGCAACTCTATAGAATCTTGACAAGCATTTGAAATCTAATGTTTCAGAAACATACTCAGAATTAGCTGCTAGTCGATTGCATGACCCATTTATATTGAAATGCCCTGATTTTTCATCACAGACAAAGGATTTCGAAGTTTACTCATAGATCTAATTCTGTTTAGGTTTCTTGCAGCTGCCATCAGATAGTTCGTAAAACTCTGTTTCACAGATGAACTTTTTACTCTATGTTGAATACAAGGAATTTTATGGGATTTTAACACATATGTCGTCAATTTGTTCGAAACCTCTTTCGCAAATGAACTTTCGGAGGAGAACTTAATATTACATGTTTTTGGGTGGTGTCTTGCATTATTCGTCAACTTCATAGAATCCACTATCACATTCAAATTTCATTGTAATCTTTGAAAAATGAGAATTCAATTTTGGTTTCATGCACTCGCCATTAATTCGATAGCTTCCTTCAATACAATCGAATTGCTTTAACTCAGAATTGTAGACCTCATTATCCTTTTGTTGAACACATTATCCTCCAACTTCATAGCTTCCAACATCGCATACAAATCTCTATGTTACCTTATCGTACACCATTCCTGCAGATAGCTCTTCACATCCTGAATCTTTAATAAAATATGTATTGCTTATGCAAACCAGCTGATGGACCTCCTCGTCAAAGATCATTAAAGGAGGAATTTACACACATTTTCCTGGTTCAGCAAAATAATAGCCTGCGAGACATGTGAATTATTCAATCTAAGCATTGTATTGAGCGTTTTCAATTGGTTTAACACAGGCAGTGAGAATTCGGAAGTAACCACTTCTGCAAATAAACTTCCTTTCTCCAAAAGAATATTCTTCGTTTTCTCCTAATTCTACACATGAACCTTCAATAAGCTACTTGTTGTTCTTGCATATGACCTTTTGAGTATCTGCGTCGAAGTATGACTAATTGGGAAGATGGAAACATTTTTCATTGAGTTCATAGTACGAATCAAGGCAGACCCATTTTTAGGATTGAGAATCATACATTTTGTTTTCTTCTCCTTTTTCACAACTATACTGTTCTTCTGTTTTCCTAAAGATCATTGTATATCCTTCCGAGCATACAAATGCTCCTTCTTGAGCATTAAACTTTCCATTGAGAGGCTCCTGGTAACAGACCCCTTTGATTTCATACGAATTGCTAGAGCACAAACAAGTATCTTGATCTGCATTTGCGACCTTCTTCGATTAGGGAATACATTTTTTGCATTAGAACCTGCTTGTTTCTTCATTGTGATGAATAATTTCATTATGCTAACAGTAGATTATTTCTTGTATGACTAAGTAAGATACTACAGCTTCTTTTAGGGGAGAAGAGTCTAATGAGCCAAAGACTAAGAACTCTTCGTTCATAGTCAGAGCGATACTTTTCAATTCGCCTTTTTTCTTTGTGGAGTACTCTAACCGAAAGCTTTCTAATCCTAGAAAAATATTGGCATTTCTAAGACGCAGGCCGTGGGGTTTCACAAAGAGATATGGAGCTCTTGAAGAGATGTCAATTAAGGCTTCAACAGATTGAAATATTTCAAGAGATTTCTTTTCTGAAGATAAGGAGCTGATTATTAGATGCCCAACAGAAATTTCATAAATTTAGACTTATGAAACCCTCGATACTTCCAATGTGAATGCCCCATCTTTCTGTTCAATAATTTTGACTTTAATATCGAAGCTCGCCTTTCCTTAGACTGATTTAGTAGTGACATCAAACCCATTAATATATGCAGCTATCGACGAGTTTTTGAAAACCTTTGTTGATTCTACCACAAACTTTTCAGATTTTATATTTTCGCACCCTGAGAGATTCTATGTTTCGAAGTTTGACACCATTGGAGTAATATCAAGATGATCTGTTGCCAAATAAGCAAACACTATTTTGCTCCAAGTACTTTTATGGTTCCTTGCGAAGATCCTGAATATTGCTTGAGTGGCCGTGGTCGATATTCGGCTAATCTTAATAAATAAATGGAAGTTCAAAGACTCTTGAGATTTGAACTCTGCCAATGACGTAGCAATCTTTGGTACAGATGGAAATGCTCTTGAAAAAGTTTCAGTATAACAGATTGTGTTATTGCTATTCACTTATTTGATATCACTGAGCTTGCTCATGTCAACATAGCCTGTTTGAATCTCGCTCAGACAAATGGTGATAAGTAAAGCCCCAATCAAGATGTGGACTGCCCTTGAGATCATTTTCTATTAATGGAAAAATTATACTCTATATGGAAATCTATGAGTATTAAATTGTAAATCGAACCTTTATGGCTTTTTCGAATCTAATTTTGGATTATGTCCAAATGTAAAAAGAGTTTATGTTCGGTGAAGCTTAAAGTTGATATAAGAGTGACAATAGGGCTGCTATTCTAATACTATTCTATTGTGGGTTAATGATAACTGTCCTGGAAAGTAAAATGGGAATTCAGTTCGATTCTTTCGTCGATATTGCATGGAAATTTTGAGACTGAATTCTATTGCTTTTCTCCAATTGTTTCAAGATTGTTAGACAATTAGCATAAAGAGGATTGACTTATTACTATGCTAATAAGACGGTATGTTTCTTTATGAACTTCGGAATAAAGCCATATTCTACATGAAAATAAAGAAGCCTGTTAATAAATAATAAACTAAACAAATAAGACCGAAAATGGAAAGAGGAGAACTTAAATCTAAGAATTTGATGAATAAATAGAAAGCAAATCCATAGATGGTCGAGGTGTTAGAATATAGAAAATAAGAGAAGTAGGGAGGCAAGGCTAATTATTCTTGCAATATTTATGGAAGCTGAAAAATTCCAGATAATATCCACTAATTTCTATGAACGAATAAAAATAAGACGTCATCCATCAAAAAGTAAACGAAATCAGCATATGAGTAATACTTTCGGAATCAATTAATCTTCTGATTATTTGATAACACTTAATATCTAATCTAAATCTTATAGAATATCACAGCTGCATTATTTTGAAGTTGGCATAAGATGGAAGTCCATACAAACTAACTAATAGTTTATTGGTTCATTTTAAATTATAATTGATCTGCTTTAATAATTCGATATTCATGTTATTTATTAGTGTTCATATGACTTAATAATATACATACACTCCTTCAGAATTTCTAAATATCTATTTTGAGCACCTTTTCCTTATTTTCACTCTATTGAAAATAATACTAATCCCATAATTTCAGATCAGCAATCAAATCTCATCTTTCATACAAACAAAGATAGAATCAGAGTAAACCCAATATTAGAGAATCAATGGACATAAACAAACATTGAGTCCGCATATTCATAGCGCGAATCCCTCCCATACATATATACACACTCCCATACATATCCATATACACACTTTTGCAGAATGTTGGAGTGAGTGTTCGCCGACTCTTGATCGATGGGGAGATTGATTTCCCCAGGACTCTTTCATCGGAGTTCAATCTAGCATGAAATAATTAAGATACCATTATAAAATATGGCTCTCCAGTAGGATCATGCTTGGTGAACATTGTCACATTGTCAACAGTGTCAGTCCATTGTTGACAATCTATTATAATTATATAGGCATCGCATTAAAATGATTCGATTGATTAAATTGTGGCATATCCAATATACACAATATACAATATCTAATATATCCAATATCCAATCACATTCCTGCATACTCACTATATATTTCATACACATTCGAATATTTATTTCCCCATATTCAAAACTATAGTAAAATAATGGAAGCCGTTCATCCATCAAATCTCAACGACCAAAAAGTCTCTTAGGCCCGACCCTCTGATCCAATAGATATCAAATGGGGGTACCTATAAATTAATAGCACTCAGATGCGTTGACAATTACGTCATCCATAAAAAACTAGGGAGAGGGAGATACTCTCAAGTCTTCGAGGGCACCGACAAGCGCAACAATAAAAGAGTGGCTATCAAAGTGTTGGGGCCCATCCGCAAAGATAAAATCAGACGAGAGTATGAGATAGTTTCAAGCTTGAATCATCCCAACATCGCCAAGATCAAAGATATTGTGAAATGCGACCACCTCAGAACAACTAGCCTTATTGTGGAACTGTGCCCTCATGTGGATTTCCGGGAGATTTACCTCAATCTCAAGCTGGCCGATATCAGGGTCTATGCCAAACAACTCTTCACAGTACTTCATCATTAGATTATCAGGCTCTTGACTATATTCACTCCCAAGGCATTATGCATCGTGATATCAAGCCCCTCAACCTCCTCATAAACCCAGAAAACAAGAAACTGAAAGTTATCGACTTTGGGCTCAGTGAGTATTACATCCCAGAGAAGGAGAACAGTGAGTATGTCGGCTCTCGCTTTTATCGAGCTCCTGAGCTTATCTTTGGGAATTTAACGTATGACTACAGAGTGGACTGCTGGTCTGCAGGTCTCGTGCTCGCCGCAATGGTACTAATAGTATAAGATACAGATTTTTAAGAAAGCTCCTTTCATCTACGGAACTAGCGAAATCGACCAAATCCTAAAAGTAACAAAAATAGTCGGCACAAAATAAACCATCTAATACATCAAAGACAATAAACTCGTGTAAAGAAAGGGCCACTCCAAAGAGAACTTATGTTTCGACCTTATCATCGCCTACCAGAAGGGAGAAATGGCAGTTGAAAAGAAATCGACCTTCGAAGAATTCATCAATGAGCATAATGAGGACAATTGCACATAAGAAGCCATCGATTTAATTACTAAGCTCTTGGCTATTGACTATGTAACTTATTGATTATTGTAGAGCAAAAGAATCACAGCAAAAGAAGCACTTAAACATCCATTCTTTGATTGAAATAAGTTAGTGAATATCCATCACATCACATAAATCCCTTTAATAATAATATTACCTAACATACATATATACATTATAAATACATTTCGAATAACCCAGAACATATGCCAATTGATATCATGAGTCCAAATTTATTCCCTGCTCAACAAAAAAGGCATCCAAATTACGAATATCACCTTTTATGTGTCTATCCACATTTGAAACATTGGAGACAGGCTTTCCGGCTTTATAAATAATGAAACAAGGACAGTTGTCGTCAGGGAACTTCTCGATGCATTTGCTGGCCACAATTTTAATAAACTTTATCTAAATTAGTTATGGATTACATGACCGTATTTTTTAGCGAGTTCTGGTAGATGTGCATTGATTAGTCCACAGAATTAGTTACTGTTCTCGTAGAGATGCAGGACCACGAAACTGTCAGGATCGGCCTCAGTCACCTCCCTGATGTATTAGTTCCTGGATATTTCAATAAGCTGCCCATATTTATACTTTTAAGCTTTCACTTCGAGTTAGTTCTTACGTTTCGCCATATACTCCCGCATGAACTCATCATCGAAATCTAAGTCATCCTCCATTTATTTGATCTACTCGACCTCCTTCTGATCAAGAATGTTCTCTATCTTGTTTTCTTCTTCTTTTTTTTATTGCATGGCGAGCTGGACTTCGGTTAAGGTCGCTTCCTTTTCGTTCGGGAGATAGTTTCCGTGTTTAACGTTCTGGTCGAACCACTCTGTGCTGACACCGTACGCCATCTAATAAATTTATTTATTTATTCAATAAGGCTAATTGTCAAATTTATACAATGCCACAAACTGATCAATTCTTTGGAAAAGACTGACAATGTAGACTCACATAAATGGGTGACTAAACCAAATGGTATCAATCATCTTTGAATTTTTTGTGAATAACCTCTGCTTTTCCCTTTTTCGCATTTACGTCCATTTGTCGAAGCCTACGTTCTCTTCTTTTTGCGAGTTCGTCGACTGGGTTAAAGATGTTCTTATCGTTGATTTTGATGATGTTGTCCTTGAACTTCTGCATTCCTTTGAAGATAAGCTCGTTTTTGTTGGGGCCAGTAAACTTCTTGGAGAGTCTTTTCATTTTCTTTTTGATCTTCCTGTTTTCTCCCATTGTAATCTGATTCACCATGTCGAATTCCGTGATTTCCTGAGGCTGGTCATTGTTCAAGTACCCTCCCAATGTACTTCCTGGTTTGTTAAATCTGTTTATGCATAAATCTGCGAACTTCTTCTCATTTCTTTTAATCTTCTTTTTCAGTTTGCTTCTATCCGCCCGATTACTGCCTACATTCACATTTTTCTCACCTTTTTCAGAATGTTGTTGTTCAGGGGTTTCCATTTTGGCCATTGTTTCTATTATTGCTATTGTTGTTTAATATAATGATTGTATTATTTTAGAATCAATACAGAAACAGAAATCGGATCCATAAATCGGATGCACCAGTTTTAGAATATTCAGAATAAGTAAGTAGTTAAATGAGTAGGCTAATAAGTGGTAAATGAGATAACTGTGTATCATTTGTGATATTTATTAGTACCTTTGTTATAGTGTGTGTATCTAATGAGCTTTAATTACTTTAAGAAACTTTAATTACTTTAATTAACTTTAATGGGCTTTAATTAACATTGGCTTGAATCAAATGATGCTAGTTATAACATAAAATTAAGTA
This sequence comes from Brachycentrus maculatus, assembly GCF_059751285.1. Lineage (NCBI taxonomy): Eukaryota > Metazoa > Arthropoda > Insecta > Trichoptera > Brachycentridae > Brachycentrus > Brachycentrus maculatus. The sequence goes on along the minus strand of NW_028282195.1, from coordinate 5,022 downwards.
TTCTCCAATAATGGACTAATCATGACCTAATATTGAAGCATTTGCTCTACATTATAGTTTTAGTACTGCTTGATCACTCTGGGCCTCTATGTTATTTTATCATCAATCTTTTAAATTATATTCCCATCTTTTCGTCATTTTATTAGTATGCGAATTCTAAACGTGGTTGTTGGGGTTGGGGTTGGGGTTGGGGGTTGGGGGTTGGGGTTGGGGTTGGGACATCCTTAGAATATTGTAGGAGAGGCTGGGTTTTTACTTTATTGAAGATTGAAATATAAGTTCATAATTTTAACATTAAGGAACTGAAATGAGATTGCATTGACTCCAAAGTATTATAGGTAATGAAACAGAGAAAATCGGAGAGGAGGCTGAAAAATTATATAAAAAATATATGCAGATGGTAATTGGTCTCTTGGTTATGATCTATTTAAATTGAGAAAATAAATAAATATGTCGAGATACGAAAAAATGAGCATGAATCAGTTAACAGAGCAACTGCTAATCAAGGACGACTAGCTTAATTAGCTCAGGGCATTTAAAATAGATTATACTCAGCTAATGCACAAGCTCGATGCCTACAAATAGAAACTGTCGGAGCAGATGATAGAGAACGACAAAGCAATTCAAGCTTTAGCCGAAATGTCAGAGATCTCAATGAAAATCCTACAATAATTTGGCAAGTACAACTTCTTCGATTGCTCCGATTTAAAGAAAAGAACTTCCAGTAGTGAAACAATTGCCAAACTTTTGCATACCTAAAAAATTTAAGTCTTCAATAAATAGTAATAGGTGCTCACAAGCCAAAATTAAGAATTAGAAGAAGACGAGCCCTAGATTGAAACAAACTACTTTTAATAAATTATCACAGAGACCATGAAGATCATGAAATACTTACAAGAAGTAAGCGAGAGATTGTGTAACTCTCTTCACACTACACGCATTCAGCTTCTGCATGATGCAAGCCGTAAAGAATAAATTCAAATGCTTAATAAAGAGCTTCATGATCAAACTGTCAAGAATGGTACTTTGTTATAATTACTGAATAATCTTGAATCGTAAAAAAAGTTCATTTTGAATCTAATTAATTGTGCTAGCAAATAAGTTTTCACTGTTGATTTGCAGTCATTAAAGGCGCACTAATTGATTGATTTGGTGAAAAAGCTCTCCTTCCGAATTCAATAGCTAGAATAATCTAAAATCCACAACTAAAAGAAGTACAATTCCAAAAGGATCTAAGAGAGGAAGAAATATACGGATATGTTGAGTGAACTAAAATAAGTGAAGAAAAACATCAGATATAATAATTCTTCCTCTTTGATAAGTAGTAGTTGATCTTCGCACTTATATTTATATTGTTTATTTGAAGGTATTCGATTTTGGGGTTTTGTTGTTGTTGTTGTGATTAGGAAAAGGGTTTGTTATTGGCTTTTAGTGTGTTAGAGTATGGGAGTTCAGTTTATTTATGGGTTATTGTTATTTATTTTATTGGTTGATATTCAATGTTCGATATTTTGTGGATAATTCTTGGTATGATCATATAAAGGCATTTGTGGGATCCAATTGTGCACATTTCGCAAGGAATCAGAAGTATTGAAATCATCTGATTCAAACAGCCTCCGACGATCATAATAATTTTTCATATAAATTCAGTTATTGGCCGAAATCTCATCAAACACAACCCAACACATCACCAATACACCAATACCACAAATCACAACAAGAGAACACTACCAACTAACTTTCTCGTGAATATTTCAAAATATGCCATAGTTGCCAACTGTAAAATATATAATCAGTTTATCCCAAAAACTCTGATAAATTTATTCTCTCTCCAAAATTAATGAAATGTTGCTTTGAAGGCTGAATATAATATAAGTAATGCGATGATTAATCTTTATGGTGATAATAATTCGGAAGTGACTGTATTGCTGTGATTATTTATCATTATAAGAATTGCGACTAATTTGAGACCTAAAACAGAATGCAATTTGATTAAAAGAGGGTTATAAAGTGAGAATTGTTCATGTTCGATCAGAAATGTGATCGGATTATGAAAGATAATCATAAATGTATTTTATTTATTTATATTATTGTGATTTAAATGTCAAGTATCGCAATTATGACTAAAAACAAAAAGAATATGAACAACTTCCACATTAATTACTATTATTTATTGTGATATCCAACACTAATAAGCCCACAGTAACAAGAAATAAGCAATTAACACGCAAAAAATATCATAATGCCCATTACATATTGAATTATATTGAATTATATTGAATTATATTTATATCCGACGTGCCATTCCAATTGACACACTATTAATTGAAGTTCATTTAAACGCAAAGCAGAACAATATAATAATTAAAATTAATTGCATGACAGAAAAGACATTACGAACCCATAGATAACTCAGCTCAATCAAAGTTTTCATACGAATACGACCGCTTTTGGGGTTGGAGATCGACTCTGGGCAATGCGTTGAACTTTCAAATGAGAACTAATTAGTAATTACTCCCAATTGCAACAAATAAGGTTTAGAGAAACCGAAAAGAGTGTTCACCTTCGATAAAATATTCGACTCCACAGCAACTCAATAATCAGTCTATAGATCAGTGTCCGAAAACATTCTCGATAAGATATTTGTGGGAATAAATGGCACTATATTTTGTTATGGACAAACTTGTGCTGGGAAAACATACACATGCCTTGGAAACGATTTAAATGACCATAACATGAGAGGCGTATTGCCACGAATTGTGGATGAACTTTTAAGCAAGATTGAACTCATGCCGAAAAATATTGAGTGTCGAATCGCCATGTCCATTATTGAGATTTATAATTAAAAAATAAGGGATTTATTGAACCCAGTAAAAAATGATATCAAGATTAGAGAAAATAAGAGCCAAGGAATTTTCTTATAGGGGGTAACTGAAAAGTATATCTAAGATTCAACTTAATCTAATTCCTATATCTCAAAAGCAATATTTAATAGGGCTGTCTGCGCAACCCACACGAATTCATGCTCTTCAAGGTCGCATATGATGATCACTTTGACTATTCATCAGCATGATTTATACTCGGGAGAGGCGAAAGCTTCGAAGCTTATTGTTGTTGATCTTGCTGGTTGCGAAAAAATGGTGACAACAGGCTTTGAGGGGAAATTACTCGAATAGGCCAAAAGAATCAACACTAGTTTGTCGGTGCTTGGAAAAATTATAAAGATTTTAAGTTTGAGTAGAAAGTCTCATGTGCCTTATCGGGATTCGAAACTCACTAGGCTCCTCCAAGAAAGTCTAGGAGGAAATTGCGTAACCAATTTAGTGATTAATGTCTGCCCAGCAAGCGCGAACTTGAACTAGACTCTAAAATCCTTGAGATTTGGCTCAAGGGCCAAGAATATACAGAATAAGCCGAAAGTTAATAAACAGTACACGGTTCAAGAATTACTGGAGTTACTGAACAAATCATAACAAAAAATAAAAGAACAAAATAGCATCATTGCAAGTTTATTAGAGAAATAAGGAGCAAATCTGCAAAATAGTGGCATTTTTTAGTCATTTTTGAAAAGCTATCGAGAAGACCAAGAAAGATAAAAAGCAATGCAAGAGTTTTTGTCATTTGACGGTCGAATGAGTTCTGAAGATGGATGCAAAAAATTGCCGAATTCAGAAAATATGAGTCATTTTGGATCCAAGTAACTTAACTAAGAAGAGTCCATGAAGTAGTTTGGAAGTCTTCATACTTTGAAAGGTCGATAGATTCAATCGGTATCAACACCTTTATTCTTATTGACATAGAGGCCTGCAAAAGTAAAGAAAACTTATTAATCAGCTTTGCATGCCAGTCGGTCATGTTAATCATAAAATTAGTCATTAAATAAAGCACAAATATTCCAGTAAGTTAAATCCTTCGAAAATGAAAGCAGTCATAACAACAAAATACATTTCCTAAAATAAGCACCCATAAGCTTCACCAATATCCGATTCTTGAAATCGGATTCATAAGATTAGTCGGTATAATACTGCCCATAAGTGTAAAAACCAAAGAAAATAAAAACAATGAAAAGCAGTAGGGATCAATTGTAAGAGTCTGTGGAATCCGATGCTCATAAGTTCAAATAAATAGAAGCCAATCATGAAAAAAAGTTCGACACTTTCGAACAAATACCAGCCTATAATTTATAATCCAAAGAAGCGAGCACTCAGTGCTCAAATCGCCTTCTAAATTTTGTGAGAGATGTATTTTCTTTTAAAGTTATAAGTACTTTTCAATAGGGAGGTGATACTGATTTCTCAAAACAAAATGATTAAAGAAGAGAAATGAAGACTGGGTCTCAAAGTTAGAAGAGCTCGAATTAATGTGATAACCTTCAAGCGAGTAGCTGTGAAGAGGAGGCTGAAATGGTTAATAAAATCTGTCGTGTTTCAGCTTAAAATAATCTAATAAAGCAAAAAGAGTACACATCTCCCTTCAAAAGAGAATTCCCTATTTGTACAGCCTTCGACGATCTCAGCCATATCAGATAGAACTTTAAAAAAGTGTCGGCCTTGAAAAAAAGATTGTGAAATGTTAATCTACACTGTTCTGCTATTATTGTGTATATTCTATTATTACATGCTTAATGATACATAGATACTTACTATTATACTATTATACTGATTATTATTATTATTAGATGCTTGCCTTAGGGGTTGGGGTTGGGGTTGGGGTTGGGGTTGGGGTTGGGGTTGGGGTTGGGGTTGGGGTTGGGATTAATATTTCTATGATGCGAGTTCATCAGCCTGTACCATATAATTACTCTTTATCACTTTGCGTTAAAACTTAAAATACAATTTATCGCTATTTTGTTGCACATTGCAATAGAATAATTAATGAGCTGCCTATAGATTTATTTCCATTTTGTATAATTTGGTTTTTGGATGATTTTTGATGTTACTTGGGGTTGGGGTTGGGGTTGGGGTTGGGGTTGGGGTTGGGGTTGGGGTTGGGGTTGGGGTTGGGGTTGGGGTTGGGTTGGGA
>NW_028282194.1:0-14692 GCF_059751285.1 Brachycentrus maculatus | reverse complement strand
TCCCAACCCCAACCCCAACCCCAACCCCAACCCCAACCCCAACCCCAACCCCAACCCCAACCCCAACCCCAACCCCAACCCCAACCCCAACCCCAACCCCAACCCCAACCCCAACCGGTGGAATTATAATATAGTATGTTGACAGCATCAATCAAATAGATTTATGATTAAATTGTTATACTGGATGGGCATTTCTAATTGCAACTTAAATGGGAGCCATAATTTGTAAATATATAATTCTGATTTGATACAAACTGGCAACTGCTGACAATTGCGCTCTTTTTAGTATGGATATTAATTCGATTGGTTGCTGCATCATCAGAATAGACAATATATAATATTAACATCATTTAAGAACAATAGACGATGAAGAATTAACAAGTCCTGCAAAATCATTGCGTGATTCATTATTCCCCTTCTTCCCAGCCAAGCAGCAACGGCAAGCAATAAGCGCATGGGAATAACTTCTTCAATGAATTCATGGAAGAGAACAGCCTCCTGCAGGCCAAAATAGTCTCATACGAAGCAGTAGACGGTGAAGGCTACTTCTTCAGGCAGTATATCGTACGTTTGTGATAAATGTAGAGTTACAGCATCAAAGTAATCACCGATCATATCAGCTTCCTGTCACATCGCAGGTTCAGCTAATTCCATGACCTCTTTCTCAAACTGAGCAAGCATCACTAGTTCGAAGCCAAATTCCCACAGAAAACCCACATTACTTCCAAGGTTTCAGAGGAGATTTCGGCCAGTCGAATGGCCCAGCTTAATAGTATTTTATATATAATACAGCCTTTATTAGCGAGGCTCTACAACTCCCCAAACATCAGAATGAACTCCTTTTTCTTTAGCTCGTTTAATTTCTGCAAATTCGTAAGTAGTATCGAGTCCGCAATCTTACACACCAATTCGCGCATTATGCATATTTCAACTTTCTCATGGAAAACAACACGGGCTCTCCTATTGTTAAAACCGTATCCCTTCCTCACTAATCCCAGATGACCTTGTCGGAGTGTTTGGCCCACGAAATGCTCAAGCTCAACATTAAATCTGAAGAGTCACTTAAGTACTTGGCCAACATCTAGAAAATAATTATGTGTTCCACCAAGAAGGATAGGCTCAAGTATGAAGATCTCAAGGAGGTCATGGCTGGAGCGAGTGATGCTATCGGCCTTGTGGAGTATGCACTGAGCACAAATAACGGGCTGGTGGCTCTTTCTTTCTTAAAACTATTACATAGGATGCTTCGGTTTGAAGACTGCGGCTACTCTGAAGTTTGCCGCAGAATCCTGGAGAGCATGCCTCCAAGGCTATTGAAATTGTCAGATACCACATGTTCGAATGGGAGTTAATAGTAGGCGATCAATATGAACTGGACCTTCTTGGAAAGCTAATAATTGATGTCCAATTATTTTAAACTAGTCGACCTCTACTTATAAATGCGTAACTCGAACTCCAAATCATTCCTCGAGAAGCTCATCAAGGAAATTCTGGGAGAGGATGAAAAGATAAAGGGGCTGTATTTCTCATGGAAGGAACGAAACAAAGCGAGTGTGGAACTCAGGCAGAGAGCTATAAGCGAGCCAGGGCTCTTCCGGAGTTTGAATCTTAGGGAACATAAGAAAATAAGCGATCCCAACCATAATACTGATAACACTTACAAATGCACAAAAAGGTTAAGTTTGATGAACATAAATGAAAGCTGCTTCATAAGTAGTCGCCAATTGAATGCCAAAGCGAACGCGAATGCCGAAAGTGCGTCGACTCACATAAAAGACAGCGAAATCATAGCTTAATTGCAAGAGCATAACGCAAGTAGCACATAGCAACAACGTATGACACCATCAATGATCCCGTAGATGCTTGAAGAATAATGTAGTATTTTATCGTCCTCAGACTTCAAAACAGTCCATGAGTATTATCAGCCTGAGTAATAATAGTGCGAATACGCAAGCGAAGAGCCATTGGTCTCCTTCAGAGTTTCGTCAGATAATCGCACGCTGCTCATTTGTGTCAATTACTGGTTCGAGGTGACCATGTTGGAAGTGCATGAGCTATACGCAAATTGGAAATACAATCGGCTAGTCAAAGGTTGCTATCAGATAAGGAATATTTCTGATCTGTGGTCTCTCAACCTGAAAGTGAGCAATAGACAGCAGAAAATATTCAAGCTAAAGCATGTTCCCCATGCTTGTCTCAATTCTGAGCCCGAAAAAAGTTGCATTGCTAAGGAAGAACCTTATGCGAAGATTATTGCTTAACAGCAGATAGAAGCAGAGGGAGCGAGTAGCCTTGATCAGACAAACAAGCAGAACCCGAAGCTTTCCACCTAGACCATGGGCACATCCACATCTGCATCCTTTTAGAATGGAAAAGGTCTGCTCAAATCCGCAGAGCTAGGCATAAAGCATACCTATACTCCCTTTTCTATGCCGACAAGTGAGAAGGACTGTGACAATTCAATGTTTTACTCTCTAGAGATCAATCAGAGTGTTTGTGACCGGGTTCCTCAAACAACTGTCACCATTTGCTACCAGTTTAACAATGAAGAAACGGCTAAATATTTCAAAAAGGAGCTAAAAGGTGTGACGAACACTCTATGGGAAGGCCTCATAAGATACTACAAGTAAACGGTAAGCAAGCTCAAAAAACCCAACAATAGCATCGACACCAAAGATATTAATAACCATGACAATATCGATGAGACAGTTCACCATAAGTCCAACCAATTCAAGGCTACGAACAAGAACTAGCATTTCAAAATGAACGAATATATTTGAATATACGGCATATGCTCGCAACAGGGACTATTCAAATTATGGAACGATCCTATCAATCAAATGTTTGCCATTCATTCTTCTATACTTTTCTATTTGCTAATATAATTATTTTATAATATGCTATGTTATTTCATATCTTAGTTTCGTAAAATAATTCGAATCCGATTGATCATTCTCATTTCTGTTCGAAGTAGTTTGTCAAGATCTCCTATTTTGATAGTCCCGGGAACCTTATTGCATATCTCATTGCAGAGTTGAAGTCTACTCCCATGATTTCGCAAATATAATTTGATGCCTCAATGCATAAATCTTCTGCGCTCATGGTAAAGCTTTCTTCTTTCATTTATTTTCCCTATTGAATGATTACTTGCTCCTATTTTATTTTATTTTGTTACTCTCTTTGAGCAGGGTCTTCAGCTTTTGTGCAAGAATCTTGGAGACATCCTTCTTCTTATTTTTTTGTATTATTTGACTACTAATTCACTGGAGAACACCTCCCATTTCCGATATCCAACAGTGCTTCAAGGTTACTTAGGATCTTCTCCCCAGCAATCCTTTCGGATTCTTTTGTGGCGTTTCTTAGAACAGCCTGCACTTTTACGGAAGCTTGGGTGAGGCTCCTGATTTTTAAGAATGGATGATCGTGCATATTTTTGGCTTCACATCTTTCGCATAAGTCGAATTCTTCGCACACGGCACATCGATATCTGATACCGACAATCGGAAGAGTTTCACAGCTATCGCACATGTAGCCTTTGTGAATTACTTTCTTGTGTGCTTGAACCACTGAGAATTCCCTTTCCAACATGACCTGTTATTTTATTTTGGAAACCATCTCAGGCATCATTAGAACAATCTTCTATGTTATAGAATCGTCGAGGCTTTTAGCTTATGAGTGTACTGAGCTAACATCGACCTCTTGCCTATTTGATTCAATAATTGGATCTTCAACTGACTCCTCGACTTAGAGTCTGGCTATTGTTTCTTCTCTAACGGTTTCGATTTGTTGGTTGTTGTGTTAGAAATCCTGGAGAGCCATTTGGATGTCGAGTTTGACCTTGGCTGCTCCTGATTCGATGAGGACGGAGAGATCAAGATCATTCAATAGGCAAATAGTATCTCCATCAATATCTTGGTAGGTGATGCTGAACTTCTTGGGAAGTTTTTTGAAGCCTGAGTGAATAAACTAGAGGAGTTTGGCAAACTTGAAGTTGTCCCCAGCGTTTAAGATGTGGATTTCGTTACCAAGTGCTACTTTAAAGAGCATGCTCGCAAAGTGTCAAAGAATTAATTATAGCCGATTCATTCAACTCATCTATAAGAAGCCATCCTATTCAATACTGGTCGCATTATATCCGTTTTATCGCATCATCCTGTTATCTTCATATATGATCACGTACACTGTCGAATCATTTGAGCACGTAGATATTCTTGAGTTTTCCTTTTTCGTATTATGCATTGTATTAAATAGAGCCAGGCATACTCTATTTTTTAATGAGAAACCTGCCTTCCTTCAGCCCATTTTTCCATATGCCTTTGTAGGTGAGGCTGTCTTTATAGGTTTCGATTCCTTCCCCGTGCTTAACCCCATGCTCGTACATTCCATCATACTTCCTATCTTCCCAGGAGTACTATCCTCTGCCATGATATTTGCCTGATTTCCACTCCCCACTATACATATGACCATTCATAAATCTCATCAGACCCTATCCCTCGAATATGTATTAGCCACCCACCTCAGCTATTTGCCCTTCGTATATAATTTCCTTCGTCTTGAGTTTTGCTTTTGCAGTTTGAAGAGTGCTGTCACAGAATTCGAGCTTTGTTATTTATAATTCAGGAAACTACAAATGATTTCCATTGCGTTTGAGCTTTCCCTTTTTCGGATTTCCCTTTTCCCACTAGGCATTTTCAAGCGTAAAGTCATCATTCATCATTCTACCTTTGCCATGTGCCTCATTATTTAAGAACTCCCCCGTGTATTCATTTATGGACTGGTTCAATGGCCCGTTTTTATATATCCAAAGCATCATTCCATTACCAGAGGCTACATCATTAGAGAGCTCGCCATAATACATCAGCAGCCCGGGCCGATATATAATGCCTTTTTACCCCTTTTGCTTGTTTTTGCCCTCCTCTGCTATCAGACTGGTCTTGTAAATAATCGTATTGTTTGTGGGTTGGATCGATGATAAAATTTTGCCAATGTCGACCGAATAACTCAAGGCGTTGTAATGTTACTTGATTCTTTGAAGACTGAATTATTTGAAAGCATCCACATTCACTTCTTCCGGGTTTGTGCAGCATAGACGAGATTGACCCATTTCTGGTAATTTTGATCAAATTAATTATTGGGTAAACTAATTCGGACATAATATGGTCATAATGTGATATAAAATCATTTTGTCATAGGTGTTTCAAAGATGAGCATGGCGATTTCGGAGTTGGACAAGGCTTCCTCTGCTGAATCCGAACAGACCTTCAGGATGACCACTAGAATCATCAGAGCGATGAGACAGATCGAAACTATCTTGGATAGCTTGCTATTTTCCCCGTTATAATAAAAACTGTTGAGGTTCGATCTGCCACATATACCGCTATGATTGTTGGGCATATGTAGTTGTGAGCTGGATAGAGAGTCTGTTGGCTCATTCTCGCGTTGGTAGTAGTCACTATGTGATTACTTAATGGATGATAGAGTAAGAGCGTAATTGTCTGCTGCTGGAGCCAAGCCATGCAAATTGATAAATGCCTCTATCATCGCTTGAGGCGAACACTATGATCTATTCATTTGACTGCAAGTGCACTTAATATTGATATATCATGGGCATCGTGTATATCGTGTATATTGTGTATATGTGCATATGATGACAGTTCGATACTAATAATTGCCTTGCCTTCAATATGATAGACTTGAAGTACTGATAATTCATAAAAATCCTGATTGAGTCAGCTGATTCATCTCCACTTGCCCATGAAATCAGAGCCGGTCATCGAGAACTGCTTGGTACTTCTTGACTTTTCGAGATGATGCTCTTCCCTGGCATTGAGGAGTTCTTCATTCTTCTTCAACTGCCACATGTACTGTTCCTCGAGCTTACGGCACTTTTCCTCGAGTGACTGCTTTTCCATGTTGCTCTTCGTCTTTTCCTTTTCCAGAATGAAGATAAACTCGCTGTTCTTCCTCTCAAGTTCCCGATTCTTTCTCTCGTAGTCGCTCATCTTGCCCTTGAACTATTCGATATCTTTGCTGGCCTCCTGCCGTCGACTCATGAGCAAGCTATTGTGCGAAATCTGCAAGTTTTGCAATTAATTGCTCAATGCATGATTTGCCAGTAGCTCCTTCTCCAAGCGATTGATCTTCTCGTTCTGCTCCCCCAGGCTCTGTTTCAGGGCCTTATTCTATTACTTGTACTTCTTGTTTGCCTACTCGAACTACTATTGCTTGACCTTTGTCGACATTTTCATTATCTATAACTGGTTACTGTATCTCTTGTCTATTGACTGTTTACGAATGCCTGATTCTTATAAGCTGAACTTTTATGAATTTTTCTTTAACTGACTCAGCGCTGATTGCAGTCTCTTTTGATTTTATTCGGCCTATGTCCTACTTTCGTCCCTTTGGCTTTATACGTATTTTACTCGCTACATCAGCAGCGCACACTTATTCTATAATCGCCATTGCTCTTCTTTCTTTTCTTCTTCGATACTTTCCAATTTCGAAGATAAGCTGTCAATTTCTTTGCCATATTTACTTCTTTCTGTATTAATCTGCCTCTACAGTTCCTAAATTTATTTTTACAACTCCTTTTATTTATTCGATGATTTGCTTTAGATTTCGTTTTTTTGCAGTTCGATCATTTCGATTTTGGTTGTCAGCGATGCTATTTGTCTGTCGTAGGTAGTCGTTGCCTTTTTGTGAGCACCCTGCAACTATTTTTAGGCCCTCTTGGCAGCTTCGAGCCTGTTTTCGAGCTGGAGATTATCAGACTTAGCAGTTTCGAGCTGTTATTTGAGTTAAGTGATGCGCGTGCGATCGAGTTTCTCCAAATTTTTGAGGCCTCCCGACTACTTTTACTTGCTGATCTCGGCGAGCCGCACGTTGAGGAATTAGTTTTTCTGATTGCAGAGTGCGATTTATTTCTATGCATTTATCTTGAAATGCATGTACTCCTCGTTTATCTTTTGGGTCTTGGCCTGCGCTTCGGACAGTTTCTTGAGGCTGTTTTCGATCTCGGTGTGCATGGTCTTCTTAATATTTTCGATTTGCTGGTCCTTCTTGATGATATTCTTTTATAGGTTTTCCTTCTTGGCAGTGACCTGCATGTGCTCCCTCTCCTTCCTTGAGATTTCGTAGTTCAGGCTTTCGACTTCTTTGAAATAGTTACGGATTTGCTCGTCGGCGTAGGCCTCCTTGCTCTCATACTCATCGGAGAGCTGGTCAAACTCCCTCTTAATATTCAGAAATTTGCCCTAATATACCTTTTTCTCGTTGTCGAACTACTCCTGTATATTGAATATCTTCAGTTGTGTCTCGTTGGTTAACTTATCTAGCTTATCCTCCAGCTCCTACTTACAGATTTTGAGGTCAATGATTTATTCGCTGAGTCCTTTATTGATGGCCTTATACTTATTTTACAACTATCTCTTCGATTACGATTCCAAGTACTCGTATTTCCTGCGCTCCTCCAGTATCTTTTTTTATAGTTTTTACTTCTCCATCTCGTAATAGTTCTTGAGTTGCACCAGAGATATTTCCGAGCTTTGTTTTTGCTCCTCTAAATATCTGCTGAGCATTTGCTTCTATTCTGACAGAGCTTGCTCATGCTTTTGTTGCGACTACTAGAGCATCGCGGCGGATTTATTGAGCTGTTACTGGAGAGAGTTGTTTGACTATTAGGATTTGCTTGTGATAATTTCGAGCTCTTGCTCCTTACAAAGCAGTTATTCAATTTTATTGCGCAACTTCGCTGAAAGTGCTTCGTTGGTTTACTCGAGTTCCCTCAGTTAGGCAGTCTTCTCCTAAAGCTGACTGGTCATCTATTCTAGTTTTTTATAGTTTTCCTGAGTTTCCATGCTGTCATAATTATTGAGTTCCTCTATCTCCTGTTCCAGTCCCTCGATTTTCTCTTCATTTTATTCCAGGAGCATAGCATAGTTCTGATTTTAGGTGAGCAGCGCTTTATTTTTACTATTTTTCTCCTCCAACTCTTTCTCCATGAACTGCACTTTCTGCATAAGTATCGAACTTTATTGCTACTTTTAAAGTATTCTCGCTTTACTGTTGGTCTATTTCATTGTATATTACGCTTCCAGGTTCTTAATTTTTGCCTCATATGTCTGGTTGGTGTTGTTTAGCTATTCTGTTATCCTTGCGATTTTGATTTCATTTTCTGAAACTGTCTGCTCCAACAACTTGATTGAACTCTGAAGTAATGATTGATTCGATAAGGATTCAGATAGCTTCGATATCTACTCGCATTTTGCTTATAATATTGATTCAACCTGTTTCAACTCATGCTATTTCTCCTCGAGTTTCTCTCGCAATGCAAGCTCTTCTGACTATCGTTTCTTTGTGGATTCCTCAAGTCTTTTCACCATTTATGATAGTTGTTCATCCATTTTTGCCGTCTTGGCCTCATATTATTCGGTGAGCCCTTCAATCCTGAGGTTTAGCTCTGTTCGATATGCTTCAATGTTCACAATTTAATTGTTCTTGAGCAGAATGGTCTTGTTTAAGCTGCTCACTTCCTACGATACTTGGAACTTGTATTAATTCATTTTGCTTTCCAGTTGGAGTATATTTGCCTTCAGAGACAAGCATTCCTATTGCAAGCTCTACTGTTCCGCCACTTGACATGTGTTTTCTTCTAGCTCAGCAATTTTGTCTTCTCCTTCAGCTATGATCCGATTAAGTTATTTGTTTTACCTTTTGGCTTCTTCAAGCTCCATTTCGAGTTTTGCTGTTCGATCTTGAAGTTTTGATTTTTCCGTTTTAATTTTTTATTATTTGGACACACATTAAGTTGTTATTTTTTTTAACTACTCGTGAAGCTCCTAAATTTTCACCTATTTTTGTTGTTGCTGCTTCTTGTACATGACCAACGAGCAATCGGAAAACTTCTTAAACAAACACTACATTCCGATCGAAAGGTCATCCTTATACGGGCATTTTTTGCGAAAATATTCATAAAATAATTCGAATTATTTCACCAACTGACCCATATTTTTGAATTAGCCCTACTTCAGTCTCTTTTCGATGCTTTCAAATTACTTCTTCACGAATTTCGATACCTGCTCGGCATTCGCAACTTTCATTTACTGTTAAATATGATTGCCCTTGAATTGTTTGGAAACTATTTCCTGCACAGCTTTTCCAAAATGCTCTTTTGCCTTGTCATTATTGCTGAGCCGTGCTTGAAAAACGGACTCAAACTATTCCAGTATTTTATTTTGCTCCTCGAGGAGCTCTTTTTGGGTTTTAGGCAAGCATTTCCTTAAGGAGCCAATTCTCTATGCGATGGTCTTCTCAATATCTTATAAAACATCATGCAACTATTTGAGACAGAGCTGCTACCAGCCGGTTTCCACAACTGGCATTTTGTTATCATTTATTGCTTGAATGTATATTTGTAGCAATTCTGCGAGAGTGTGGCCACTTATGGGCTTGTTCCTGATCGTTTTTATGCGCAAATTCGCAAAAATGTTCTTCCGAAATTGCAGGATCTGCTCAATAAATTAAGGCCTTAGCTACTCAAATGGGCGTTTGTCGAGGGCTTGCAGACTCGATTCATCTAAAAGAGGCCGAATGAACGTGCATAAGCTTCTGGTCTTGAAAGCTTCTCTAATCGAATGCCGAATTTTGTTACGAATCTCAGAATCCCCTACCTGAGCAGCTAAGCAGCTCTCCAGATACATTTTGGGAGTCAAGGAGTTGTTATCTTTGTCGACTAAGGTCAATGAGAAGTCTCGAAGTATCCAACAGAAATCAGGGAAATCGTTGTACTCTTCATTTCTCAAATGTTCACATAGCTTCAACACCACTCCCAAGCTGTCAATTGCATTTTACTCAATAGCTCCGATTGTATTGTACATGAATGTGGAACTCATCAAGATAGTGACGACGAAGATCCTGAGATCATGGTTAACATCTTCCTGAGTGCTTCCAAGCCCTTAGGAATCCATGAGAATAACATTGACAGTTTCATCATCGTCATTCCGGTGCACGAGTGGCTTGCCCCAAATCCATATTCCTTTAGTTTTGGGGTTAGTAGTTGGCCCGACTGCAAAAGTGCCATAATTATTGGTACTAGTGTTCTCGCAGTTTGCGCTGTTGTTGAGTAGAATGGTGTTGAGGAGGAATGACTTGCCAGTTCGATACATGCCCGCAACAGAAATTATTGCAATTTTCCCTTCCAAAGACTGGAAGAACTCGACAGCTTCCGGGTTGATGTAGTATTCTATAATTATTGATAATTATACTGAGATCATCTTTGCGAGTGATGAGGGGAATTGCTTTTTCTTGGTAATTCTGCATTATTAATATTTTTTAAATTTAGAATATGCATTTTGTGCATAGAGGGCATAAATGAATGTTAATAGCGGTGTCTCTAAGCAATGAGCTCAAGGTAAATTCTCGTCACAAATGCTTACGACTACATTTAACGATCTTATTATACTTAATCATAGCATTAAACAATTGTCTCCTCACTATGGCTCATATGGCGAGTTAATGAAAGAATAAAGCTTTTGATTTATCATTCTTTATTCTAATTTCGGAAGGGTTTTGATTTTGTATCCTCGAGAATTCTCGAAGTTACGGTTAAAAAGCTTTTTCTAACATTTGAATTTAGGGGCTGCGAAATTCTCGCCTAGTTATTGGCGTGGCTGGTGTTGTGTTCCCCCAAAGATTCGATGCTCTAAACATCTTTTCTTTGTTTTATTTTCTTGAGTTTTAATGCTGGAGACGCCTCGAGGGGGGATTCGCTTTCATTCAGATAAACTTTATTGGTCCTCTTTCCCATTATTTACTCTTCCTATCTTTATCCGCCTTGCTGATCAAGTGCCCTATGGCTGTGACTGTTCTTTCCTCTTTGTTCATATTCGTAGATTGAATTCGGGCTTTTGTTTCGATTTAAATTCCTTTTTTAATTTGCTTGCCTCGATGCCAATTCAGGGTTATTGAGCTTCGATTATGTAAGCCCTTCGATGAGGGTCCCTGTGTGTCGTGATGAGGAGGAGTTCGGAATATCATATCTGTACTTCGGCGCTAAAGCCATTCGCTTTTGCTGGCTAACTGAAGTAGTCTGCCTGACATACTTGTCGGTGCTATGAAATGACTTTTACACTTTTGGTCTATGTTATATGTCGATATTTACGAAAATGTTAATGTGAATTGATCCACCTAACTTCGAGGAGGGGACGCTTTGTCATAGCTCGACGGTGTTTATTTATATTTATATTTTGTTGCATACCCTCGCTCTTATTTTAGAGTCGCTTCGGAAGTATTTTTATTTTGCGCCACAGGCCTGGAATTTTTGGCGTAGGCGATCTCATCTGAATTGTGCATTAAATGATCATAATTCTTTCTTCTGAGTTCCGTTTTTAAGTGGCGGTTTTGGTACATGAGCAAATCAACTTATCTATTCAGTAGCGAGTTCTCTTGCCTAAGTAGTAATTAATGAGAAGCAGGCAGGAACAGGGATGAGGATAAGTAGTGTGTTTTGGGGCCGTAAAGATTGGAGTACATGGGTCAGTCCTTTAATAAAAACGATAAATAAAATATATTTGGCGAATATGGTTAGAATAGGCATTAATTATCGAATGTCTCTGATTCCAAAAAAGAAATCAATAAAATACAGGAGCAATAGAATCAGGCTCGTTTCAAGAATCAATCATAAATGCCACCGAGATCGTTGCATTTGGGAATGATGCCTTGTATTTTTATTAAATTTTGATTCATTTTCTTCGAGTAATACTCAAAATATTAAGTTTTGATTTATATTTATTTCAGTTATTTTTTTACATTTTTGCAGCTGTTTATTATATTGTTGAGGCTGTTCTTTATCTCCGCTCTAAACAAACTGTTTTTGGCTATTTTTTTGCGGCCTTTCAAGAATATAAGGTCATATTTTTGTTACTTTATCGCACCTGAGTTTGCTTCCGGAAACTCATCTATGCCAATATCTATTATGTTCAACTTGTTCTTACTCTTACTTTTCTATGTGTTGAGCTCCACATTCATGAGTGAGTCCTTTTACGGGTGTCGGCTCGTGTTTGCAGAGAGTTTATTTTGTGATTATTTATTTTTTCGGATTTTCATCTCGTTCGATACTTTAACACTCAGTCTTCTTTTTTCAGGCGGATTTTACTACTGGATAATTTGACTGTGTGTACGGCTTTTCAGATTTGCTGAATATATGCGATGATGTCCCTTTGTGCTTTTTCTGCTCAGCTCCTCTGGCGAAAGTTCATGAGATCGCCTTTATCGAGCTGTTTTCAGCCTTCTCCTAGCCTGAGATGTCGAGGAATTATGCACATGCGAAGGGCTTTTTGCTTCCCTAGTTGTGGTATTCAGTTTTCTGATATGCTTCTGCTGTTTGCACAATTCAATCATTTTATGAAGCTTTGAGTACTCCTAGAGTGCACTTTCAGCTCTGTTTTTGCTGATGCATCCAATTTTTTATTCAAGAGTGATGATCATTTTATTGTAAATATCGTTTTGCATTCCATTGGTTTTACGTTAGTTTTACTTTTATCTATCTTTATGGAGTTTTTCGAATAGGTCTTTGGGACTAGGATTTCGATGCTTGCCTTTGGGCATGAACGAGTGTGGAGGTACAAAGGAAATTTCGACTTAATCATCCATTTATTCGATGGCTATAAATTCGATTTACTATTCGAACTATTACTTCAAGTTTCTAATTCGAATAATAATGTATAATTCATATTATATCTATAGCATACATCAAATTATACTCGCAAGGTCAAGTAGAGGTTGTGTTCGTCTCTTTTTCACATTAATTGAAGTATGAGTTATACTTTGTTCCTGATGGGCATGACTCGCAGGAGTGGGTTGTGACGTTGTAAAGGGGAGTCGCTACAGGGCACCAAGCCAAGTTATTGTTACTAACGCACTTGTTCAAAGACTCCTCAAAGATGTATCCTTACTCGCATTACGAGCATTTTTTCAGGATTGAGTTATAATAGGGATGGGAACTCGGGCACACCTGGCTGCCTGAACTGCTGATACAGCTTTTCGTTTTTTAACTATATGTGCTGCCGGTTGGGCAGGAATAGCAAGCTCTTGTGGTTGCATTATAGTACTAAGTGGCCTTGCATGGCTCGCATATCTTAGTGGCTAAGTTGAGTGCCGTGTTTATAGGGCATCTCACACACTTTTGCTACTTCTAAGAAAAGTATCGACGACCTGAGCAGAAGGAGCATTTCTGGCTGGCTACATCATAAAATTGGCTTGTTGGGCATTTATCGCATTTGAAAGTAGTTTTATTATAGTAAGACTGTTTAGAGCATGGCACGCATTATTATGTCGAACTTGAATGTTCTTAATTCTCGGGGCACCTCTTGCACTCGTTTGTGGCGGCGCTATAATATTCACCAAGGTCGCTGTTGCAGGACGAACAATTCTTTGTCGTTGTATTATAGTGAAGCCCGGCAGGGCATTTCTCACAATCATGCTTTGAAATATCGAAATATTATGGAATTTTACAGCTGTCTGCCAAAGGGCAAGGCACACATTTGTTATCACCGACGTTGAATATGCATTATTCAAGAGTGTTGCATGCTCTACAACGTTTCAGAGTCGGATCGACAAAGGGAGCACTTTAAGGGCAGCTCGTCATGTTGAACTTAGTGGATAGCTCGAACATTTTCAGTTTATATGAGGGCTGCGTGGTGCTTCCCCATTACCATGTCTTGTTTTCGTCTTCTGACTTTAAAAGATTGTTGGGGAGTGAATGGTATAGATCTACGAAGCCAGATGCCACTTCAGGCTTCAAGACTAGAGGTTTCTTTTGGCAGGAAGAGTGAATAGTGCCTTACAAGTGTGTAATATGAGATTTCACCGAAGAAATCGCCGAAGTCATCTCTTTAGTCTTTGCACAGTTATCGCCCTCGCATTGCCCAACAATGCCCTAAAGCTCCTCCACTAACTTTTTCAAGCCATTGGCTTGATCAATAATACCCTTCTTTTCTTGCTAGGAGAGGACAGTGCAGTCACAAGTCTTCAAGTTGTAGGGAATTCGCAGGGTTGCTTTGGTTTCGATCAATTTATTTCGTTACTGATCGATTTGTGCTGAAAGTTGTTTTTTCTTGGCTTACTAGGTAAGCTATTGATTAGCAATTATCTTTTGGGCGCTGGTTGATTCTGCTTTCAAGGATTATAGTTTCCTATTGAAACCTGCTTGAATTGTCTTGAGTGCTGCACTCTCCTTTCGAGGGTCATGGTATGTCATATCTTCGTTGCTAGCTGAGGTGAGAGCATTGGAAACGGTGAGGCTTGCTGCCAAAATGGCCAACACCAAAATCGTACTTTTACTCATTTTATATGTGTTTGAAATATATATTTTATTGGCCTTTATTTGACTTTAATTCAATCCAATACATTCATCCTTTCCGGTTATCAGCAAATAGCATATGCATTAGTGAGATCATACAAAATATTTGAATGTATTTTGTATCAGTTTAACTCAAATCATTTCTGTGCTATTAATTATTGACATTATTTAATATTTATTCTTTGATTGTCAATCTGACACATTTACCGATTTGGGGTTGGGGTTGGGGTTGGGGTTGGGGTTGGGGTTGGGGTTGGGGTTGGGGTTGGGGTTGGGGTTGGGGTTGGGAGTATAGATCTCTCTAACACAACAACGTGTTGAGAGGAAAAGAGAGAT
>NW_028282193.1:0-38111 GCF_059751285.1 Brachycentrus maculatus | reverse complement strand
TGAAAACTGGATTTTTTTGCACGGCAGCAACTCATCTATTTTTTTACTGCTGACTTTGGCTATTCGGTCATCAAAGCCCTCCATAGTGTAGTCGACCATTATGAAGTCGCAGTTCAGCAGGCTGCTATCGATATACACCCTTTTGGTCTTCGAGTTGATGCGAACTGGCCTTTTGATTTCAATATATTCCGTATAGAGTTCCGTCAGTTTATTCCACAGTTATTCATGGATAGCGATGTATTAATCGTTAATATCGAGCTTCTCCTTGAAAACTTTGTTCAGATACTGATATTACTCGAGCTCTTCAGGGACTTCGAAATACTCGCCCATGGCTTTATCATGAGAAATGAGGAGATCTTCATTAATCTTACCTGGCTTTCGCATTCCTATTTTTTTATTCTTGCGATTGCTGCCCTCTTCGGTGTTATCTTCAAAAAGTTGGTCGTATCCGACATACTATTTCCACTATTTGAGCCATCTGGTGCTCAGAATGTATACAAAGTCCTTGGCATTTTTGAGCTCTTCAAACCTCTTGTTGATGTGTATATGAATTTCAGTGGCTTCAGTTGACAGGCTTTCCAATTGCTATTCAGTGAGCTTGACATTAGATGCACTTGAACTGGAATTCGTGTGATTATAACTATTGCTTTGTGGTTTACGCTTGTTCTTGTTTTTGCCTCCCATGTGTTGATTGGCTTTGAGCTTATATTGTAATTTAATGCTAATAAAAGATTAAAATATTTGTAAGAAATTAATCTAAGATACTAATATGCTCGCTCTGTCTGTAAAGAAAAAATCGGTTTTTACACTAAATCTAAGTAATGACTCTAATTAATAATTCCTGAACCAAGACGCAAAATATGGGATCAGTGATAATAGACTGTTTTATAAGGGGCTTGAGATGCGCTCATTGGCCGTTTCTTTTTCCAATCGTCCACTTCGATATACTTGCCAGGGCCCAAACCTGAACCTGCCTTGTCCCCCGTAAACCTCTTCACTCTGCTCCACTCCCCCTCTTTCCTGTTTTTCTTCAGATAGGATTTGACCTCAGTCGGATTATACGACCCCATATCGGGCTGCTTGGCCTTTTTTTTGCATTTTTTTTATTCGTCACTATGCTTCTTCCTCCAAAACTCAGGCTGATGCTTGCTGCTTTGGTGGACTGTGCTCGATTGAGGCTATATAAATATATTTCATACTCTAACCTTTGCGTTGTACTTTCCAACACCTGGCGTCTGTGAAGCTTCGTACTGAACCCCATCGAGGTAGGTTGTCCGATCTGGGTGGTTGATCTTCTTTCTGGCCAAGCTTTTCCTTTAATCGTCCATGTCCTTGACTGATTTGGTGACCTTGTAGTGACCTGGAGCTGGCCGCTTCTCCTTCCTCGCCAGATCCATTATCTCTTAAATATATGTTTTTTTTGCCGAGGGCTTTGATTTCTTGAATTTGCTTTTCTATGGCCATATGTTTTGCGCATTGTCGTATAGCCCAGGACCGGGCACATACTAATGCATTTTGGTATAGTCGTCGAGATAGCTCCCTCTCTTGAGCGAAGATTTTTCGATTTGGCTGGGCAAATAGGAGTTGACATACTTATTGTCAACATGATAACCTTCAACCCCCAGCGTCCCAATCTTATTGGTAGTTACATACATTTCCTTAACAGTCAGCATTGCGTTATTTACGTTATAACTTGCGATAATTCTATCTGCTTTTAAATAGCCAATTGCATGAATGCTGAATGGCATCAGCATTAATCAGAGAATAAATAATAAATTAGTCATCTCGTTTTTAGCATATGATATCTCATAAAGTATCGGTTCTATCCACTACTTCTTTATTGCTTAATTCGGTATCAATTCCGTTACAGTACGAGATGCAGAGTTATGATTATCTAGATTGTACCGAGTGTTAATTCAAGTAGTGAACTGAAACTGAAACAAAAAAATGATGTTTATTGATTCCGATAAATGTGCATATGCAGATATTTAGTATGTTACATAATTGTTTGTTATATTGCGATATTGCGATGATGATTACATTAGAACTAATGATTACAAGCACAGTAATAAGTTTATTTCTCTTTATAATCGGCGACAATGTATCGTGGCTATACAGGCGAGAAGCGCACCCCATACCCATCGTACTTATCTGCATACCTGCCACCACACTCCTCTATTTACTCCTCATACTCCAAGCCTTATGCTCAATCTCCCCAAATATACCCTGAAGACATTGAGTGCGTGCTCGTGTCCCCGGAGTCCACAAAGGGCTCAATTTACATAAGCAACGTATAAGCAGCCGAAAACTTGAAAACCCTGCAAAGTACACATATATTGAAGCAGAATATAACATCAGGGCTGTGATGACTTGCGCGAAAGGTTACGACAAAAACATTCCCAAACACAAACTGTAGTTCTTTGAGTATTTTCCATGTTAAGACAAGTAATCCTGCCCTATTTCTATCTACTTCGACAAGGCTGTGGATTTTATCAAGGAGACTCTCGAAGTCACGAATGTGCTCGTTCATTGCATAGCTGGTGTGAGTCGCTCCGTGTCAATGGTCCTCGCCTATTTGATCAGAGAGAAGGGCATGGGTTACCAGGCCGCCTATCAGGAAGTGAAGAGGAGGCGAAAGATTGTAATGATACTTCATAATGTAGATTTCTCCCAATGATGGGTTCATCAAGCAGCTCAAAGAGTACGAATACTGCCAGCAGGGCAAGAATAAAGCCTCCAACGTCGCTGACAGGAATAATGAGATGCGTACTTACTCGACCAATTATAAATATAAGCCTTCTATCACTTCGACCAGCAATATTACCAAAACTGCGGACTCGAAATACCAGAACAGGGTCGGGTTATCCAGGAATAATGATGAAGACAGCACTCTCTGTGCGAATAAGCAGATTCATGCCACTAGCAACAGTTACATAAATCACGAAGACAATTCAAAAAACACTAGCAACGCATATCAAAGCAGCCATCAATACAATCTTATTTCAAACGCTTCTTAACATTTCTGCTACAGCAAGAAAACACCTTCCTTTGGGGATGGGTAGCTATTTCAGTCGTAAATTCCTGACTCTCCAAGCCCCCGCAAGAACTTGGCCGAATCCATGATCAACATCAAGATGGACAGTAGCATTCACCTAGATGACGATCTGAATGTAAAATCGTATTCGTTTATTGAAACTCACAACAATGATATGCGAACCCCTGAAAAGAAGCAAAATGTATCATTTAAAGAGAGCAGCTATGCCTCTGCGCATTTGCAAAGAGGGAGCAGTGCTTCGTATAAGGATCAATATAAAGCTCACAACAATGGCACCTAAAACATCTCCTCTAAAACTGCACATTTCAAGGAGATGAACAGATAGCTGAACGACCGAATTGCGGCCATCCATTCGAAGTACGAAAAATAGCGATAATTACTCATATCAAAAAGAGGCAATAGTTATAGCTACCGGCCAAACAGTGATGCGTGCACAAAACCACAGTCAAGGACAATCATAAACATGCCAGACGGCGAGTTCTTGGGAACAGAGCCTTCCAAGAATACTGAAAAAACGGTGAGCAACAGAACAAAGGATTATTCCAACAATAAGGCCCATATAAATTACAGCAATCATAAAGGGGCGAACATGACTGACAGCAAGTATGATTATTTAGGGACCCGACTAGAAAGGACAAAGCAGCAGACCAAATATGACAGCAATGCGACCAGTGGCAGCAAATATTACAACAAATATTACGAGCAGTATGACAATAAATATAAAAGGGGCGGCTTCAATGATGGAGGATCCAATTATTTTGGAAAGTACATCTACTGATTCATGTATATATCTGTTATTGCCCTTTCCTTTATCCAACAGCCAACAGCCTGGACACTAACAGGTATATATGCAGTCTATGCATAATACTATAACATCTTAATAAATTCTTTCAAACAGCCCGAGATATGAAGAACTATGACCCTGTGAGCTACAACCGCGACAAATGGTCAGATCAGAAACATACAAAGAATAAGCCTGCATCCTGCTCAAAGGCCCACTCGTTCTGCAATTTCGACTACGAATGGGCCCAAGAAGCAGACAAGACAATAAATCTGCCAATTAACTCCGTAGAAATATTCATATCTCTCATAGATAATCCCGAACGTCAATTTGCCAGAACCAAGGGAAAAAGGGAGATCAATTCATTATGAGAGCATTACATAGTAAAATTTGGATGACTGGGTCGCGCAATCGATGAACAGGAATTTAGGCAGCATCCTCAACCCACAGAGGAAGTACTTTATCCCAGTATCTATTTTGTAATCTAGGCTCATCTAGAGGAGGAATTGCGCATCAGGTATCGAAAGAATAAATAAATCAAGAAAACAGGCAACGATGACGAAACCTACTTTGACCGAGAGTTGGCAGCAAACCGCAAAAAATAAAAGGGCTATCTCTCCAACGAGAGGAAGAAAAAAATTGCTGTCGAGGAACTCTGTTTCGATTATCGAAAGCTTGAGCCGAAACAGGAAATGTTGGGCACTCCCATAAAGCTGCGCGAAATGAAGAAAGTGAAGAAGAAGTAGATTGTCCGAAGAAACGCAGTACTTTTGACGAATGACGTGCATTATGCCAGATTCCTAAAGGAACGGGAAAAATAGAAGGATAAAAATGTGAACAATTCTAGTCATACACTCAAGAAAACCCAATAAAAGTAGGAGTATATTCCAACCCCCATGAAAAGCATGATCTACTCATTGAACATCGAATCAATGAATCGCAAGAGCTGCTATGACGATGTGCCGAATTCCATCATCGAGAACGAGTATTCAAGAGTTCAAGCGCCCGCTCATGACTTCTTGTCATCCCAACGAGCCTTGATGAACAAACAAGAAGAGCTGCATGAGAAGTATCGATTACTCATGAATAATAAAACAAAGGATGCCATCGATACCATTAAACAAATGAGTAACGCTAACCAGATGGATCCGAACAGTATCACCATTAGCAACAACACCAACACCAACACCAACACCAAAAAGAAAATACAAAGTTCTAAGCCAAATCTGTTAAATAATACAAACTCAATCAGCAACAGCACCTTTAAGGTTCAGTCCCTTTCCTTATAGCAAAAAATAATGAAACTTTTAAACGACATGCAAGTGCAATCCTAACTCGTAAACTAACTAATGGCCTCGCTGAATATTCACCCCTAAGAAATACTGCTGGAGCACCCGGATAACAGGCCACAGATTAAATGGATTCTGAAGGCTCAATAAAAACTTTCCTTGAAGCAAAGCCAATTGGCAGTCGACTGCTACAAGCAGGCCATTATCATCCAGCCATAGCTCTTTATTGCAGTTTTCAATATTGCAGTGCTCTTGGAGAAAGAGGGAATGCTCGAAAATGCCAAAAAGTGGTTCGAAGTCGCCAAAGAATTTTAGACTGATTCGGAAAGTGTGGGTTTCGGTTTAGCTGTGGTGAAACTCAAGCAAATGAGATACGAAGAGGCTAGATACGATGTTTCGGAACTTATTAATAAGATGTAGGGACAGAATAAAAAAGTACCCATTGTTTATTACTATATTCGCGCACTCTCGAATAAGTAGCTTTCCAACTATATTGAGGCTAAGAAGGATTACTCAGCTATTTCTAAGCATTTCAAGCCATCAAACTACCACATCCTTCCCGATTTCATCTTCTCGGTCGTGTACTCCAAGGTGAGAAGGATTCCTCTCTGTTTTAATTGCCTGTCGTACATGCGCTTCAGAGAAGCCATTTTTCTGATCCTTTACGAAAACTCCAAGAAAATAAAATAAGAAGGGGCCAAACTTTAGTAAATTGCTGATAAACTGGTTACAATCCCTTTCTTCCAGAGGTTCTCATTGAAGCTCGTTAAAAAACTACTAGGTATTGCCCTTTATGAGTAAAAAAATAAAGACTAGATCATATTCAGCCAAAAGGGGAAGACTTCAATCATCATAAATGGCCTGGTTTCATTGAAATCACACGAGAAGAACTTAGCTAGGCCCAATATAGTCAGTGTCCTAGGGCCTGGCGGAGTAATAGGCGCGGGCGCACTTGATAACAACATTAGCTAAAGACCTAACAACTGGTTTACAGCCTTGTCCAGCATATAGCTCATAACTGTTCCTAAAAATGAATTCACTTTATTTTGGAAAGGGCAGATCACTTTTTAAATCGATTTCAAGTATAATTTTCTAAGGAACGTTCTACTTTTTCGGGGCCTATCATAGTTCACTCTTTTTAAGCTATGCTAGCTGTTCAAACAAGTGACATATGAAAAAGGAACTATCTTATTTAATGACTGCTCCTATCGGAACACTTTGATAAATCATCCTGGAAAAGGCCACGGATTGTCAAAACCAACCCAAAAAACGGATCCTCGTTTCGTACAGACTCATACATTTAACCGTCAGCAAGCCGCCCAAATGAAAAATAAGGGAAGATCTAGGATAAACCAAATTATAAAGAAACACATATTCAAGTTTAACGAAATGAAATTTTCGAGGCTGAAATATCCGGGACTCTATATAATAAAGTCTGGAGAAGTCGAAATTGAGGACGATCGGGGATTCAGATGCTCCAATGTAATCAATAGCATGTAGTTTTTTGGTGAAAATCTGGTTATCGAGGCTGACGGATTCAACCAATATGGCAGGATGGTTGTCGAGTCAGATTAGGTTTAAGCTTATGTTATCGAGCTGAAGGACCTGATGTGGGCTTTCAGTTAGGAAGATGTACATTGTAACTAATATAGAAAATGATCATGATGAAAAACTGCGCCAAAAGATAGGCCATCGAAACTATCACTTTCCTTCGAAATCGATACAAGTAGTGCATTACGAACAAGTTCTAATGCAAGAAGAAATAATGGTGAGGAAAGAGAAAATCCCTCCACCCATTAGTTAAGAATATTTATTCATTCTAATAATGATCTATGTTTCCCGAGGTTTTGAATAGTCTATTCGATTTAATAAATAAAATTAGAACTATGCTAACTGCTTATAAAGATAATTTTAAATTTGAGCACCATGCTGAACATGAAGAAACTGATTGACGAAACGGATTTCGACAATCTGAACGAACTCACCAAAAACTGGAAATAAAACGACTAACCTACCAAGCCACACGTCCCTAAAAAGAACGTCCATGACAATAAAAAGCAACAAATATCCCAACATACTGAAAACGCACATAAATAAAATAATTCTTATTCTTCAAATGAAATTCCTGAGCCCAGCATTACCAGCACTGCCATGCCATTGAAGAAACAAGCCAGGCCGATAGTTTCAATGACCCAGCCTCAAGTTATTGACCATGATACTGAACATTTCAAAAATAATTTAGAACACTTGCTAAACACCTTTAAAATCGATGCGGTCAGCGAATTTGTCTCAATGAAGAAAGACATGCTCGAATACCAGAAGTAATGTGTGAAAAATGATACGCAAAAGTATTTGATGATGTATGAATAAAAAAACTAGGAGCTACTCCAGGTTAAATAGAAGCTTTTGGAAGTAAGTCGGCATGCTGAAAAGAAAACGGCGCAAGTCTAGCTACTTTCGGATCATGTTGCCAGGCTGAATAACAGGCTACGATCAGTTCAAAACTTATCCATACCATTTGCAGTATTCTTCCAGAACAAGTAGAAGCAAAAGATGTACAAATTCAAATAAAAACAAGCCAAAATGTTCGATATGAAGAGGCTGAAGAGAAAGTCCATTTGGGGTTGGCTAAGTGTCTACAAAGAAAATAAAAAAAACTAAACGCAAAAGAGCAATGAGCAGCGAGTAGAGAATTAGGTGAATTAAATTGTTGGCAGATTCCAAAAGGAAATGGAAATGCTGAAAGCAAGGCTTGAAGAGGCTACTTTCAAAAACGAGTAGCATGAAAACAATAAGGTTATGCTGCAGGAAAACTTGAAAAAAGCGTTTCTGAGGGGAGTCACAGCCATGAACATGGAAGCTATGGGAGTCCTTGGAGATAATGTCGAAGAAGACGAATGGGCACTATCGAAATAAGATAACAAAACACTACGCAGTGAGAAGTAGAAGAGCTTTATGGCAAACTCGAGTTGCATTAATCAGAAAAATACTCATATGAGCTAGCTAACTCAAATGCAAAATCAAAGTATGTATGTGAGTCAAAATAAGTTTACTAATACGAGCACCAACAATAACTCAAACTTTACTCAGCACGCATTCTCCAACGCCAATCCCTATCAGTAAACTATCATGATTTCGAATCCCAAATCGTAATCGAAGAATCATAAGTGGAGAGAAGCACCAATTGTGGGCATTGAATAAAAGGTCATTACAGAAGAACCCAGAATGCAAGTCGTCCGACCCACCACATAAGGAAAAGTAATTAAAGTTGTTGACGGCAGATCGACAGTTGACAATAAGTCAGTCATTGAAAGTATGGGACAAAAAAAATCAGTGCAAGAAAGCGCAAAGATGGGAACAAATCGAAAAAAGTGATAAATATAAAAATTCTGATAATAATCACAAACTTCATATCTTTTCTGCAATCGAAGCAATTGCTCTTGGGTGATTCAAGAAGTTGTAATTTATTTTAATTATGGAGTATGGATAAAAACCGGCAACGAACAAGAAAGTGGCCGGAAAATAAATAAAATAGTTTAAAATAACGAAAAGTTTCATTTCTGGAGGAATCGCTGGAATGTGCGCGAAGACCCTGATTGCACCTATTGAACGAGTCAAATATTTATTCATCGTACATCCAACAAAGTATTATGCAGACGTCTAATCGCCAATTTAGCTATCGATCCTATCTCGCTGATTTCCTTTACATCGTCAAAAAAAATGGGATATTGAATCTATGGAGAGGAAACACATTAAATATTCTCAGGATTTTTCCATACTCCGCAATAGTAATATCAGTCTAATTAATTAGGACTTTGCAGCCTTCGATTACTTCAGGGCCAAATTCTATGAGCGACCAGCTCATTAAAGACCTAAATTTGTGCTATTTTTATGCGGAGCCGCCGCTGGAATATGTGCGATGACCGCGACAACTCCGTTGGAATTTGTTAGGTAAAATAGCCCTGATTTAGAATCCGGCTTGCAATGGAAAAATAGAACTTTAGCTATACTGGAAGCATGAACGCATTCAAAAAGATTTACTCTCAATAGGGCGCCCTAGGATTTTATAAGGGCTTTGGGGCATCTTCCCTTGGAGTCATAATCTATCACGGATTCTCTTTTTTTATTTTTACATCTCTCAAATAATTAACAAGAGAGCACTCCCCATAAAACTATCAGAAATGGTACGTAGATTTTATCCTCGGGGGGGTAAGCGCTCTGGGGCAAGTTATTGGCTACCCCTTCGACATCATTAGAAAAAGAATGCAAGGCCAATACCTGCTGTATGAAAAAAAATAGATAAGCCAAATGATGAAATACCCATAATTGATCAGGTCCATTTTAAAAAACGAAAATGGGGTAAGGGGCTTTTATAAAGGAGTTTCACTCAACATGATCAAAGCGCCTTTGGCCTCTGCAACTTCATGGACAGTAAAGAACAACCTGAATAGGAGGTTGGATAAAAACTATGATCTCTGATTTTTATTATTTATAGTAGAGTTCGAAAATATATTTAATTCAATAATCGATCATTCTTTGGCATAGAACTACTCTGCCCCTGACTATTTGCCGATTATGAGGTTAAGATTGACTTTGGAGCGAAGGACTCTATTTTACCGAAACAAGATTATTTGCCCGATGAATAATTTCAATTGTTCTCTGTTGCTTATCGCAAAATTACCCTATTTTTTCCAATCTATGTAGAATCGGGATTGACCTGTTTGGACTGAAGCCTACTTAATGGTAAAGCGAAGCTTACAACCTTTGTCGATGCACCCCGAAACCATTGATTAGTCATTGAAATCCGATATTTCCAAACAGTAGCCAGAAGCTGATCCGTTTGAATCGAGGCCAGCATAAATTGTGAAAGTCGAGTCTAACTTTGATGTTCTAGTCGCAGGCTTATTGACAAATATTAGTCTACCACCCCTAAGGAAGAGTGGGGGAGCTGAAGGCAGCTTATTCACTATTAAGGCTGTTTCTTGTCCGTGATAACTTTTAATTTAGTTTCCAGGATCAAAGCCATCATTTTTTTTATATGTGAGAGTATACCAAATCTCCTGACTACTTCCTGGGAAGTAGACTTCTCTTTAACTTGTAGCTTCTTCGACAATAGGAGCCCCGAGCAAGTAATCTCCAATCATGAATTAGGTTTCAATGAATTTTTGAACGTATGATTTGGAGTCATTGTGAAACTCGAAGATAATTGGCCGATAGAAACTCCCTGTTCCATTCATAGTGACCATGGTGGCATACATCTGCTTGAGAAGCGAATATCTTTGCATGAGAGAGAGCCGACTCGTCTATCTCAGGGTATTGCCAAATCTGAATGGTTCCTGAGATATGCTTTAATTTTAGTTGTGATTTCTCGCAAAAGGATACATGCTCCCGACTTGCATCCATCTCGAACATAATTGCTAATTTGTATTGCCTAAACTTATCAAAAAAGTACCCCTGAAGCCACAAATGTCGGCGCCCACCATCTGTATCCCGAAAATCTGGAATAAAAAGTTCCCACTGATCGATAATCGCAAGAAATCCCAAGTGGCAACATTGTCCCCTGTCCAATGTCCAGCATATGCTCCCGAGCCAACACTGTTACTCCTTGAAATAATGAAGGGCCTGCCGTGTTTTTTGAGAAACGTATGTGTGGGCAAGGTGGACATATGTCCATAGTAGGCATGGACCTACGCATGCTTCAGAGATTTTTAGGGGTGGGATATACAATTATAATGATCTAAATCAACATTAATTGTCATCATGTTCACGCTCTAGGAGTGCTGTACTCTATAGGATTCAGCAACGAACTAGTTTCCTTGGAAATTACTGGGCTCATTCATATCAAGCCAAATCCCAGAGAATTAGATTTATTTGTATAATCGATCGAGCTGTGATTACCAGAACGACGAAGAGTTCGGATGCAAGAAGTCCACATAGTGGACTCTGCCAGGCCAAACAGTTCCGATGTATTCCGGTTGAGACTATTTAGCCTGGTTGTGAACTTGGGGGAATGAGTGCTGGGTTGTCACAGCTTTCAAAAATACTTGCATTTACTTCCCTGCGTTAATTCCAGGGGCATCTGCCACCGAAACTCCAACATCAATCAAAGGCACAAAATGCAAATTCTTTTCGAGCATCAGCTTTTTGATTTTGGCTGGATGGTACTTCACTCGATCAACTGTGAATATGGCTTTTTTGTCCATATAATCGAGATCCGACCAGATCGTATCAATCGGCAGCTCAGCGTCATCAAACTGTTTTATTACGCTTTCTACCTCCTCAATGCTTCCATAACCCCACCGACTTTGATGGTATCCCATTGACCAGAATGGAGGCACATGTGCGCTGCCGATGTATTTATGATACTCTTGCAGGATAGTTTCAGGAGCATTCCCTGTGATTATCACAAAGTGAATGTTCCCCCCAGTCACTGTGTATACGATGCTTTGGGATTAGTGGATGGATTAAAAATTGAATCCATGTGTATTTTTGAAATACACTAAGTGAAACTGGCCGTTTTAGTCTTTTTACTTCGCTAAGTACACTGGCTGATGCCCATAGGTTTGCCCACTTTTTGCTTTTGAGCCATAGTCGATTTCCCATGGCCGGTCGCGGTTCCAGATTGTCCAAAGCCCGTCTGTGACATGAAAATTCTTCTGGAACCTCTCGCCTAGGCCCCATTTGATAGAGTGGTCGACCGTATCAATGATAAAATGGTCCTTTGCTTTGAAGATAAAATCTTTGATTGTAAAAATCTCGGGCCCGTTGCCTTTTCTCTTGAGCTTGAGGATAAATTTTCCATCGTACAAATTGTTTGTGTTGACTTCATATTCGATGTTGTCACATGCTGAGAATGTGGTGTAGGCCTTCTTCTGCATGGTGGGGGTTTACTTCCAGGAGGGGTGAATTGGGTATCGTGGATGCTCTTCGAACTCTAAGTGTTCACTGATGGAGACGCTGAGCATATTGTGCTGTTTGCAGTAGAGATGAAGGTAGTATGTGGATATCTTGTTCCCGTTGTTTTCAACTATCTTAAAAATACGGTCGAAGTATTAATCTTCGAGCAAGTACTCTGTGATGATTTTGGAGCATTGCGTGTCGGACTCGAGTAAAGAGAATACGACGATGAGGAAAGTGAGAGTCGACAAAATTGAGGATTGCTTGGACAGGATCATTGTAAATGCTGTTTATATAATGATCGTGGAAGTTCAGAGTTATCAAATTATCAATATTATACCTGAATTCACATCCTGTGCATATATCCGATATTTGAAGTATGTACTTTCATATTACTATCTAACGATCACTAACAACTTCATTCATTCATATCTATTTTAGATATGAGCTCTTCTGTTCATTTTACTGCACACAATATATCCTTAATCGATAGAGACGAATATTTAAATAATACATGTTTATTCTCATAAAATTTAAAACAAGTTTGTCTAAATTATTCTATTCGAGACTACCTAATATTTTATTGCCCTATTCGTTTTTATTTGGTAGTGCATTATCACATATTTATTCCCTCGTGAATGCCAATTCTATATTTATTCCGTCGTAAATACTATAAAGATCGTGAATAATCTGAACATAATTTATATATCTTCAATTTGGTATCAGTACTCCAATCAAACGATCATGTATTCAGTGTTAAAAACCAGTAAATAGCACCTCGTCCACAAAAAATATTCAGCAGTTACAAATTCGGTTTTCTTGACCAATCACCACATCCTATTAACTTTCGCCGATAAGTCCTACATCATTGCCAGCCCGCGTTCTTCTGCCAACTCATATTCCCTCTCAAAACTGGAATCTGCAGAAGAGAGTGTGATCCTTGCTTCTGGGTTTTTGAACGAGCCGGTTACTCACGTGAGAAGAGTCTCTATTGGCACGGCAATACTTTTGACAAAAAACTGCTCCAACATCTATCAACTGCACATGAATATCAGCCACGAAATCAACATAACCCAACTCGAGAGGAGCGAGTTTTCGCAGCTGATCGCTAACAACGGCAATTTGAATGCCAACTCCTTGATCAATATGGGATGCGAAGTAAAGCTGAATGCCTTTCTGAATAGCAATTTCATTGTGGAGTATAGATTTTTCGATGACTGCAAGGTCGTCCTGGACTGCTATAAGAGTCTCAGGCCAAATGATACCAAATTCGAATAGTATGAGGATAAGTCCGGCAAACTCAAGCAGGACGATCAGGATAAGCTATTGTATGAGCTCTCTACTATCTAAATCCATCTGCAGATTTCGGGCTCCTACATCGTTGAGTGCTGCAACCACTACTTAGGAGAGCTTGCTATTTATAAACAAAATTAAATCATGGAAGCAGATTGGTAATTAAAAATTGTCAGCCCTTTCAAAGATATAGTGTCATCCCAAGCAATCAAAACACAATAGGAGCACATCACGAGTATCTTATTGACGAATTAGTACTTCACTACTGATGTAAGCATCCTGCAAATCACAAACTGGCATAGTAACAGCTATTTAATTATTGCCTTTTCAAATGTCGACAACAAAATATCTTCATACTTATTACGACTGACTTCTGAAAACAGCTTTGGAATCACTCATAACCCTCATTTTGATAAACTGGCCAACCCCCAACTCTTTGCGCAAGAAAGCAGCTTTATTACTATCTTGCACGTATCCCTCAAGGATGAATTGGTCTATGTCTTGACGCATACGCATGAGAGAATTGACGGTGAGCTTTATGAGAATGGCTTGGTTATTGGAAACATGCGCACTGGAGAGTCTATTCAGAAGGGTTATTTGAGCTATAAGAATATCGACATGAGTCCCAATGAGAGATACGTGCTGGATGTGCCAGGCCAGTATGAGTCACATGGGAGGATAATTTATCACATTCGCTCATTGCTTTCGAAATCCAGCTTATACATGTTTCTAATTGAAAACAGTTTCCTTAGCGAACATGGCGCCACATTCAAATAAAACATTGTGGATTTGTTATGAAAATGAGGTCGTGATCGAATGCAGCAATTACCATCTTTCATGAAATATATATATAATTTATGCTTCGATCATTTCCACTCCATGCCATTTTTATTCCGATAGAGATTTTTCTTTAGTTCTAATAGCTTGCTGCCTGAGGAAGTTCCCTCTTTCGTACTCAAAGCGTTTCTTATTTGGGAATCTGCACAGGTCAATTTCATCGCAGAATACTTTTTATTCTATTGCTCGATCTTCTCAATAGCCTCAATTAATATCTTCCCACAGCTTCCAACAACTGAAGAGAGCTCATCCTCCCCATCAGCAAACAATTATGTGATCTTCTCCTCTCTCAGCATAGTTAGTTCTCTCGAATTGAAGTCAACTTACTTTATCTATAAGTGTTATTTTACTTACAAATTCTGTTCATTTTGCATATTCTTTTTGCATTACTTTGTATAGCTGAGTCGTTATGAACCTCCACAATTTATTCCTTTTTTATTATCCATTGACCATCTATGGGCTTTCGCTAAGTTCTCTTTATTCTGAGTATCTTTGAGGATATGCTAGGTTTACTTTTTACAGTCGAACATTTTGTGAGGAGTTTTATGCGATGACTGCTAAGATGTGAGTCTTTACTTACTTTTAACTTCAGATGAGTACTTTTATTTAAACTTGGCATGTGTTTTGTTCTTACTTTCCCTCTATTTTTCTCTGCATAGCTTTACGTTTGCTTACTCAAGATTGCGAATCCTACTCTGGTAAATTTGAGTGACCTTTTGAAATATTGTCAGGAATTCGTGAAAAATGAGTGGAAGTTAATTGGTTAGTTATTCTCGAAAGATTGTGAAGCACGTGCGAAGTTTTGGGAACTACTCTTTACGCATTGACGCAAATTTGGTTTTTGTTTCGAGAATATGGTCGGCAGACAATCTGAAGCATTTGCTGTATTCGTCGAGAGTTGATTGATAACTCAGGATTTTGTTTTCGATTTCTTATAGATTTTTTAGTTTCATGTGCATTTTAGTCCTGACTTGTCGTTAGTTAAATTATTAAATTTAATTAATTCCTAACTACAGTGTTTTAGGAATTATGAATTGCATAGAATGCTCAGAAACTTAAATAGGAATTACCATATAATTTCACAATATTATATTATATTAAATACGCATTATTGGAATGCCAACACTTTACTACACAGATTTTTACAGCCCGGACACCATTCAGCAGCTGATTGTTAGCAAGTTCGCGCTTGGATAATCCTCAGACCTGGCCACCCAACAGATTACTTCAAAGCATGCGCCGCTTGCTTTAGTTGACAGCAACCTCATTTTAAATTAATCCTTTGCTATTTCTCTGCATCTGACTGGAGACTCCTCCCTCTCCGGTGCCACCATTGAGGATCAAATCGATGTTTACAGCTGGCTCTAATTTTATAATCGGGAACTTCACCCTATCATCAATGAACTTAATGGCCAAGCATTTGGAAAAAGGGAAGCAAACCAAGGCAAGTGGGAATACTCGATTGAAGAGTTGAAAAAATCCTTAAGGATCTTGGATGAGTATCTGAAATTAAGAACCTTTTTCGTGGGTGATTCTATAACTTTAGTCGATATTATATTTTGTTGCCAGCTTTAAAAGACATTTAGGACCATTACTGATGGAGAATTTCGAAAAAAACTTGTTAACCTGATGAGATGGCATTCATTTGTTCGGAACACGGGACCCTTCGTGAAATATCTTGGCAAACACTTTGCATGCGAGCAAATATTCAAGCCTCATTTTACTGAAGATGGAAAAGTGGAGCCAAAAGAGCAAAAGAAGGAGGAGCAAAAGACAGAGGAGAAAAAGGAAATCATCCAAAAAGAAAAAACCAAAAAGAAAGTCGAATAAGTCAATGACTCTGGAGAGCAACCTTAAAAGAGCGCGAAAGAAGAAGAAGGAGAAGGACTGAAGTAAGATCTCACAAAATTCAGCCTGGATCAATTTAAAAGATCTTTCCAAAATGCTCCAGGCAAAGAAAAAGTTATTGACGATTTGCTTACAAACTTCCCAGCAGGCTATAGCATCTGGAAAATCCATTACAACAAAGACGAATCCGAAGGCAAAGTTGACTATTTGACTTCGAACATGGCCAGAGGTACACTTAATCGAATAGAAACACTGAGGAAAGGAGGTTTTGGCAAATTGGGAGTATACTTTTCAGGTTAATCAAAGTTATACGAGATTAGAGGAGTGATGATTTGGAGTGGAGCAGAAGTATGCAACGACTGGAAAGAACACCCTTCTTATGAATACCACGATTTCACCAAACTTAATCCCTCGGAGAAAACAGATGCAGATTTGATTAAGGACTATTGGCTTTCGAGAGAAAAGGCAGAAGGTTTGTTTTATCATGATTCATTCCTTTTGATATGATCCATCCATTCGAACATGCCAACACAAAATTATAATTATCAATAGAAATCTTGAAGATATATTTATGAGCGGATCAGTGCAAACTTACTGATTAAATATCATTTTCATTTCTATATAATTTCGATAGCATCACATAAATAGATGGATACTCATAGATCAGTATGCATCTTCGACGTTTTCCTTAGTCAAAATCATTTCTTAAGGGCATTATGATTTTTTATAGACTTCTCGAATTATGTCAGCGTAGCTTATTTTCACTATTGTTTATTCTGCCTATTTGTGCCCATGGTCAGAGCCATTCGAGCAGTATACATGAGCGGCTTCTTCACAATATTAATACTCGTAGATTTTGTTAACCAGCACTAATGTGTGTTCATTCATGGGTAGCAGCATTATCATGGAGAGATAGGCTGTCTTGGCAAATGGAACATCATTGCATATGTCATCAAATATGGAATGCATTGAGGGATGCATCAGCGCATTGCTGACCCGAGTGATTGATGACACCAGCCTCTTGTCGATATTCTACTGGCTGATACTTTCCAGCATCTCCTGAATGAGCTGATACTATTTGAGCAGAAATGCGAGTCCTATGAAGATAGCCTTGTTCTCGACAAAAGCCTTCATAATTTCGACAATGACATCAAGGGGTACTCTTTTTCCCACGATTTGATCCCTCAGTCCCGCGAGGTTGCTGTCCGTCACTAAAAAGTTGAATAGTATTTCAGCCAGGCGGTATTTATACGAAGTATTCTCCATATTCTGGAGCCGATTCAATTCCCGACAGAAGAGAGCAAATGTGGCATTTGTCGATTTTGGGTTCAAACAGATATATTTATTGATAATATAGCCTTCATAGTTTACCTTCTTCAACTTCAAATGCATGATCAGGGCTTTGAGAACCCGATCGAAGTATTTGTTGGTGAAGATCGAGTTGCTAAGCAATGATATGAGGAAGGTTAAGCTCTTCTGAGTGAAGTCGCAGATCTTTTGGATGATATTGACGATCAAAAGATCGATGCCTTCATGGATGTGCTCGTTGTCGAACTCTCCCATGAGTTTGATCCATTTGATGACGATTTCTGTTTTGATGAGACTCTTGCAGGAATTGAGGGAGAACTTTAAATTAATGGCCGTGGCTTAAATCTATTCGCAGTACATAGCATTTTTGAGCTTGGAGAGCTGGTATAGTTTGGGATAAGCTTTTTGCAGGTTCTCGTGAATTCTGGCTGAAGTTTTCCTGATGTTTTAGTTTTCGAGGGAAATCACTTGAATCATGACTTTGAACAAAGGCTTGAAGATTTGAATGAAAATTATTGTCAGGAAGGGCTACAGCTACAAATTGATTTCTTCAAGGAGGAAGCCAGAGAAACTCTCGAGCCAATGCAGCACATGAATATCGATTTATGAAGAAACCTCGAAGACGATGCTTTCCTCAATAATCTTCACCAATAGAATGAGAATCGACTGAGTGTCATCCAGGAGATACTTCTTGCTGATACTCTACTTCGAACAGACAAAAGTCAACTTGTAGGAATCGATGAAGCCTTTCAAGCAATCTTCGGCCTTGTTCCTCACGTTTTTGTTCTAGTCGACCAAAAAAATAAACAGCTTTTTCAGGAACAACGGGAGATAGTGAGTGCTATCGAAGCTTCTGATTTCATCGAGAGTGTTAATCCAGTCGATAAGAAACTCTTTCACACTGGGGTGTGGCAGTAGAAAGTTTTAGGTCAGTATGTTTATGAAATCCTCGTAATCGAAATCCTTATTATCCAGAATAGCATTATTGAGCAGGGTCTTCATCGTATGGTTGAGATGCAAGGCAGCTTGCTTGACTTCCGCAGAGGGGTCGGTTACAATGCAGGGCAACTCCTTGAATGTCCGAGTAAACACAGTGAGACAGTCGTCCTCCAGAAATTTGAACACATTGTAAATAGAACTGATGGCGTGGTATCGAATCTTATCGGAAGGGTCGTTGAAGTATTTCAAGATGGAGCCAACCAGCTGAGATGCATAGCCCTTGAGCTCATTTTTTTCCTTGATGACATAAATAATATGCTAGAAGAGTTGGATTAGGGCTGATTTCTGGAGGAGGGTCAACGCAGGATGCACGCTGATATAGATGAAATACTCAATGATGGCTGCTCCGTGTTCATCGCCACTCCTATTGATCTACTATTCGAAGTAAATTTCGAACTCGGCTAATGCTTTTTCGCCTCTGTGTCAGGTAGTAATTACTTCTTGATCACTCTTTCGAGGAACAACTCGTGCTCTTTACTATTGCCTGCGATGCTTTGCTTTAATAGCATTGCTTATGATTGTTCGTGATTATATATTTATCCTATCAGATGTTCGTGATTATATATTTATCCTATCAGATGTTCGTGATTATATATTTATCCTATCAGATGTTCGTGATTATATATTTATCCTATCAGATGTTCGTGATTATATATTTATCCTATCAGATGTTCGTGATTATATATTTATCCTATCAGATGTTCGTGATTATATATTTATCCTATCAGATGTTCGTGATTATATATTTATCCTATCAGATGTTCGTGATTATATATTTATCCTATCAGATGTTCGTGATTATATATTTATCCTATCAGATGTTCGTGATTATATATTTATCCTATCAGATGTTCGTGATTATATATTTATCCTATCAGATGTTCGTGATTATATATTTATCCTATCAGATGTTCGTGATTATATATTTATCCTATCAGAGACACCATATTTTCACAAAGTATCTCAGAATAGCCCAATAAATAGCATATATGATCATAACTTAAGTGCCATAACTGCTATTCCAGATAAATGATGCTTCATTGATGCTCTATTTAATGATGCATTATACGATATATAAGTGAATTGTTTGCTTCATTAGAAGTATCGAAATCCATCTTTTGTTATTATAAATTAATTTCGCATAATACTTAAAATGTAGTTTGTGCAACTGAACAAATTCTAATTGCCAGAGGAGGAGGAGGTGCAGACAAACTATATGAGCAATCCGAAGAACTTGTCCAAAAATTAAAAGAAAAAAATTAAATGCGCGGCTTTCCACGAAAAAACGCAAATGCTGACTTGTGGACTATCTGATGGCACGATCATCCAGTTCCTAAACCAGAAATTCAATAATAAAGTAACTCCTCTTCGACTTAGAAACTCACAGAAGCCAAATAGTACGAAGTCAGGTAGTTCAATATGCTGCCGGGCTTGCACAAGGGAGAGGTGACATGTATTTTGGCGTAGCTTATTTTCAACCGAGTCTATATCATCACGGGGTCTGCTGATCGCACCCTAAAAATCTGGGACACGGAGCCGAAGTCCAAAAGTGTGATTCAGACTATTTCTGGGCACATCGGCACCATCACTTGCCTGGCTTTTTCTGCCAAATCCGACACTATATTCTCGGGGAGCGTCGATAAAAGTGTGAGGATATGGAAGTATGCACATTTATGATATCAACAGACAGGACGAAGGTAGGAAATTTTTCATGTACCCATGGTACATCAATTACCAAATTATGACGGATTTTAGCCCGAAAAAGTCCATGGATAAGCCAATATATCCGACTGCATTCGAGCTCATCGATGGCGAGACAAACAACTTTATTCTTTACATGGGAGACTCAGCAGGGAGTCTGCACATCGTCAAACAATACGAGCTCAGTGGCTTCATGGCCTAGAACTATGCTTCAACTACCTCGAACATCCAAAGCAGCTCATCTTTGAATGCAAACAATAATAAATTCAAAACTGGCTACGAAATAGACCGATCGAACTATAAACACCATCGCCTGAACATCAACTGCCTCAAATATGTCCCGAAATAGCATTTAGTTGTGAGTTCCGG
Source organism: Brachycentrus maculatus (assembly GCF_059751285.1). Lineage (NCBI taxonomy): Eukaryota > Metazoa > Arthropoda > Insecta > Trichoptera > Brachycentridae > Brachycentrus > Brachycentrus maculatus. The sequence goes on along the minus strand of NW_028282193.1, from coordinate 17,734 downwards.
ATTTGATCAGTACCTCTACGGCTTTGAATCTCTCTCGTAGAAATTGGTGCTGAAGTATCAGAACCCTAAAAAGTGTCTATTCACTTCGGTAATATCGATTTATAACATGCTCATTGCCTCAGACGAGCAAGGGTCATTCTACTACCTAGAGTTGAGTTCGGATAAGAGCATCGAATAAGTTAAAAAATATGATTGCCGAATCAACCAGCTCTTTGTGCCGCGCCCGAACCGAGAAGGATAACTGTTTGCAGTGACAGATAACGGAATTGATGTGTACAAGATCTTAAAAGGGATCAAGACAGTGGAAGGCGACAACAGTCACACCGATAGCATAATCGGCATCTACTCCCTCTAGGCCTACAAACTCACCAACAAAAAAATTAAAGACCAAGCCAAAATAGTCAGTATATCTTTAGACAACTCCTTAAGGGTGTGGGATCCTGCAGATTTGTCCTGTCTGGAGATACTTTACAACCCCGAAAAGAGTGAAATCAGCTCATTGTTCTATCTAAAAAGGGCCAACCTATTCGTGACTGGCCATGAAAATGGCATGGTGAGGCTATGGAACATTTAACTCCAAACATCGATCACTATCACGCAGCAGAATTCCCCATTTTGCCATACGAATAGCATCTGCGCTTTTGGAGAGTACATCCATGTTCGAGGCAGTGAGGATATTACTGAATTCATGTTTAGCACTGGGTATGAAGGGAAGGTGAACGTATGGGAAATATTTTTGAAAAAGAGCTCAGTGCAAAGTTCCCTCATCAGCTCCTCGATTTCTCCACAGCTGAAAAACAGCTTCTACCCGGACGAGGCCCAAGAGAATAATGATAAAATCGGGCATGAACTATTTGCGATTCAGGTGTGGGAAAGCAAATCTAAGAATCCAGATGAGCAAGCTGATGAGATTTCAATACTCACCGCCGGCACCAAAGGATAAGTCTACTTTACCAAAATGTTCACATACGACACCTACCACAAGTAGAAACTGCATGAAGACAGCATCAACTGCATGCTGATTGATGCCAACATCCTGTTCACAGGCTCCTGCGATCGCACCATCAAGCTCACAGTATCAATATCTAACAACTGCAGAATCTATAAAACTTAGAGAAGCTAAGTGTGCTTTTCGCTCACTAATCCTCGATCGCCCGTCTGTAAATACTGTAGGAAACTGGCCACCTGATCAGCCAATCGAGCGATGGAGACATCCTCTTCTGGGATTACCCCCTCGAAAAGATCGTTAAGGTAAATTTTCGATCAGCATTAGAAAATAAAGGAGAAGAAATAGAATCTAACCTGCACCTGCTATATTGACGAATCGCAAATGATGTACGTGGGAACAGAAGGGGCCAAGATCCTCACCTACGATATTTCGAACCTCTACGCTGCCACCGTCAACAAGGGCATCACTTTCAAGAAGAGTTATGAGGAGAATGACGACCTCATCTCCGAAGAGTCTTTGCAGAACATGCTCAAGAAAAATTAGGAGGAGCTTGCAAACCTAATGAAAGATTTTTGATTGGACTGATCTGATCACTCGTCTGATAACCTGTTTGATCCTATAGCTGGTTTCATCCTATAACTGATCTGAACACAAATGATTGATAATTAAAATAAGGCGAGTATCAATTTATCTAAAAAAGGCTTCGGTTGGTTATGCTGAAAAAGTTTGTCATCGGATCTTTCGCAGGGATAATTCCGTTCTGTTCGAGGAATGCGAACACGCCACTTCCGTCTCTATATTAATGTCGAAAGAATTCTCTCCTTCTGGCACTTTAGTCTTCAACGATTTCCCCATTACTATACTTTATCTCGCAGGGCGCTTTTGGGAATCTTATTTCGAGTAGAATTGACTCTAACGGGAAATTCAATTGAATCTACTACTTGGCGTAGTAGAGCTTCTTGGTGAGGTTGACCATCCAGAATGTGGCAAGGTTGGTTTAGTTTGATGATTGAATAATTGCATGCCTGATGGAGTAGTGGTATGGGATTGCAGGCTGGTAGTAGTATATAACAGCTGGCTTCTTCGTCGAGTCGATGACCGAGTTGAGCTGGTCTTCACTCTGGTATTAGCAGAGGTTCTGCAAGGAGCTGTTTTGGTTGAATAATTATGCCTGCTTCTTTGATTTCAAGTAGCCGAAGAATCCTCCAGACATCAAGAAGAAAACGCTCAGAATCGATTTCTTATGCGATGTGACCCTCGAAGCCTGGAATAGCTTTTATATAAAATTTGCCATCTCTTTGCGAATGGATATTTATATTAAATGCCATTGATTATTAATTGCCATAATACAGGATGCCTCTCTTCGGCTATATGCTATCTTATCGTGATAATTGATTCATGATCGAGAGTACCATATGTAATCATCATTTTTTCAGCTACCCGATATAATACTTTTGCATCTTTTTGAATGCGATTTCCGAATGTATTGTTTTTTGGAAAGCTGCAGTCGCATCTGTGCCTGCCTGGCCAATGATAATCCATCGGCCTCCAGGATGCAAAGGCAGGAACCTAGTCACATCAAAAACTTTTCCTTCTATGACGATCCAGCAATCTTCGCCGTCATTATGCTTAGCTACTTGGTCAAGCGTGTATTATTGAATCGGCATCCGATCAATTTAAATTAATTGGAATGAATTATAAAGGAATGAGAGTGAAGTTCGTATTATATGCTGATTATGAGTGTCGACCACAATGCCTATTTATTATAATGTGAATTTTGGAGTGTGCAAAGTGAATGTCAGAGTAGTAAATAGTCTTCATTTGTTCGACATCAGGCTAAATATTGTGGATTCATGGTGATTCAGATATTTTTAACTGCCGGCATTAATAGCTCTATTTGAGTCACTTCTTTTCGCTTATCACATCCGAATCCCTGTAGGCCCTTGAACTTCTCAATCCAAAACCCACAGTTTTCGATGAAAATCAGCCCAAATGCTCATAACTGAGGCCAAAATTCGAATTGATGCCTTGCAACAAAGCCCATACGTCATTCAAGGCGTAATTCAAAGTCAGAAAGACTAAAAAGTATTATAATGGGCATTAGAGCAAAAAAATGGCTGTATAATGTTACCGAGCATTTGCTTAATTCTAAAGCATCGAATCCCCCCAAATAGACGAATAGCAAAATAAAAAGAATGCAATGAAGCAAGTATAAATACGCACGTATTAGACTGGGCACAGAAGATCGGCTAAGTAAGTGGAATTGATTGTGGCGAGTCTCAAGGTCAGCTAAGAAACAGTGAATCATGAATAAAATAATAAATTGAAGGACATAAGCAGCAGTATCTCTAAAATGCCAAAGTAGAGCGAAATGCAACAATAGTTTTTGATGACTCCTCGAAAAAAAATGCAATGTCTAACCATAGAAAAAGGAGAAAGTTGCCTATAATCCGAGAGAAAGAGAGACCCTTTAACATACCATCGAAGCAAAGCTAGAAATGAAAACAATTATGGGTCATCATAAATAAAAGCAAATCATTGTTAGAATAATCAACATGAGCCAGTAAGCGCAATCAATAGACTCAACACATAGCGAAAGCGTTCGAGATAAAAGAAAAACCCCTTAAAGGAAGGGAGAACCGCCCGTAATCGCCTTCGAAGAAAGAAGTATAATTATAAATAGGTATCTGTTGTTATATTCGAGAATAATGATAGCTTCAAAGTCAATTCCTCATGATTCGACCACTCGCATATTTATGATTGATCGATTTTGTTAGCCTAACATTAAATTGTATTGTCGAGAGTCATAAAATTATGAGTGCAGGGATCGAATATCTGATGAATGTGTTCAACCCTTCCAAGGATCCATGAAACAGGATTGATGGTCATGTCGCCTATCTAAATTGTGATTCAAAAATACCTTTGAAGGAAAGCCAAGCGATTCCGGAGTGATTGTTTTTGTGGATTTGGTGCTATTTTTCATAAGTTAATGCACAATTAATGATGTCTTAAAATTTACATAGAAAAACTGAAGTTATCCTATCCAATTCTGAGGGATTCTATGAGAATTCAGCCTTAGTTAATTCGTTTCTTTTCTGATGAACGCGATTAGGAAGCAATGTAATGCCAATATTTATTACCAATTTATCATAAGGACCATTTATTGATTGATTAAGAGTGGAACAAAGAACGGGCGAGCTCGGGCAGAAAAGAGTGAGCACTATGCCACGCTTTTAGTTTTTTTTATTTGTGCGCCGTTTTATTATGCGACTGTACGATAAATTCAGTCATACCGACTTCCAAGTATTTTGGCATAAATAAAAGAGCCCTTGAAAGAGAGGTCTTTCAATCATTAATGAACAAAAACTAAGATGTTTAGCTTCTTATGTTTAAAAAATGTATTTTACCATTTGATTCCATTGTCTTGCGTTTTGATTTGAATTAGCTGTTTTTCGTTTTAAAATGACAAATTAAGGATCCTTAAACTTTTCCCGCCCATTTTAATAAGACGTTTGCTCCTTTAAACTCATACCCAATAAATTTTGGGATTATTCTTTTTTTGAAACCGCTCAGCTCATGAAATTTAAATAATCTTTAATTACAGTCATACCGAGAACAATGATGCCAAATCGGAAAGATCGGAAAGTGTTCAAATTAGAAGAGAGCCTGAGCGACAACAGCAAGAAGAAATCATCGGTGGAAAAACAAGGCATTCAACCTGTGAATAGAATAGACAATAGCCTGAACAACAATCTCCCGAGCTGCAATATCGTCGGGAGGAAACCATCAGTGGGAAAATAAAAACTTCAACATTCGAATAATAGCATTCGAAATTCATCGAAGTCTGAACCACCACCATTGAAGTTGCCGACGATTAGGAAACAAAACAATCTTCAAAAAACAACATCAGTGTCCTTGTACGAGGAATAATTGAAAGAAGAAATTTATAAATTGCAGGCAAAGCAGGAAAAGTATGAGGCTCACAGGGATGCAATCTCAAAAGAAATTGACAATATCCGAATACGTTCTCATGAAGCACGGAAAAATGGAGATAAGGAGACGATGAACTACTGTACCGTCGAGATGTAGCAATGCTTAAGGCATATGTAAGATGATGGAAGAATGTGGAAAGAGATTATGGCAGAAAAAAATAAACTTCGGGAATAACTACAAAAGTTACAGGCCAGAAAAATCTGATTATTATCATCCAAATTGCCGTCATAAAATTTATAAGCCTTCTATCGGCAGACACTATATTAATTTTATAAAAGCTAATTGCGAACTTCAAAACATATGCCTGAAAGCTAATGATGTCGTGCGATTACGACTGAAGATACTCCGCTTTCGATGCAAAATGCTATTCTTTCACTCAGTATTATTTATTCAATTTGCTTATTCTTCTCGAATGCAGCAGTTCGGGTGGCCATGCAGACTTTCTGAGCCTGAATTTAAGTAGTTATCCTTCCGTCAGGTGTTTATTATGCTCGTAAAGTGAACTTCTTTGTAAGTTCGTGTAGCGATGGGCATTCTCTGCGGAGATAGAGTTTGTTTTGTGATTCGGTGTTTGCCATTATTTATTGTTATAAAATTCACTTAGATGCCCTTATCATTAAGTTTTATTTTAGTGTGTTGAGTGTTGTGCGTTCGTCCAGTTTCTCCTTCTCATCTAAATTTTGGGTGGTAGAACTGCGGTGAAGTATTGTTCCTTCCTGTTAATAATTGTGCCGTTGTTGGAATCAGGAGATAAGAGTTCGACTGCTATCGGTTTCGGATTTAAAATAATCAACATGAGCCAGTAAGCGCAATCAATAGACTCAACACATAGCGAAAGCGTTCGAGATAAAAGAAAAACCCCTTAAAGGAAGGGAGAACCGCCCGTAATCGCCTTCGAAGAAAGAAGTATAATTATAAATAGGTATCTGTTGTTATATTCGAGAATAATGATAGCTTCAAAGTCAATTCCTCATGATTCGACCACTCGCATATTTATGATTGATCGATTTTGTTAGCCTAACATTAAATTGTATTGTCGAGAGTCATAAAATTATGAGTGCAGGGATCGAATATCTGATGAATGTGTTCAACCCTTCCAAGGATCCATGAAACAGGATTGATGGTCATGTCGCCTATCTAAATTGTGATTCAAAAATACCTTTGAAGGAAAGCCAAGCGATTCCGGAGTGATTGTTTTTGTGGATTTGGTGCTATTTTTCATAAGTTAATGCACAATTAATGATGTCTTAAAATTTACATAGAAAAACTGAAGTTATCCTATCCAATTCTGAGGGATTCTATGAGAATTCAGCCTTAGTTAATTCGTTTCTTTTCTGATGAACGCGATTAGGAAGCAATGTAATGCCAATATTTATTACCAATTTATCATAAGGACCATTTATTGATTGATTAAGAGTGGAACAAAGAACGGGCGAGCTCGGGCAGAAAAGAGTGAGCACTATGCCACGCTTTTAGTTTTTTTTATTTGTGCGCCGTTTTATTATGCGACTGTACGATAAATTCAGTCATACCGACTTCCAAGTATTTTGGCATAAATAAAAGAGCCCTTGAAAGAGAGGTCTTTCAATCATTAATGAACAAAAACTAAGATGTTTAGCTTCTTATGTTTAAAAAATGTATTTTACCATTTGATTCCATTGTCTTGCGTTTTGATTTGAATTAGCTGTTTTTCGTTTTAAAATGACAAATTAAGGATCCTTAAACTTTTCCCGCCCATTTTAATAAGACGTTTGCTCCTTTAAACTCATACCCAATAAATTTTGGGATTATTCTTTTTTTGAAACCGCTCAGCTCATGAAATTTAAATAATCTTTAATTACAGTCATACCGAGAACAATGATGCCAAATCGGAAAGATCGGAAAGTGTTCAAATTAGAAGAGAGCCTGAGCGACAACAGCAAGAAGAAATCATCGGTGGAAAAACAAGGCATTCAACCTGTGAATAGAATAGACAATAGCCTGAACAACAATCTCCCGAGCTGCAATATCGTCGGGAGGAAACCATCAGTGGGAAAATAAAAACTTCAACATTCGAATAATAGCATTCGAAATTCATCGAAGTCTGAACCACCACCATTGAAGTTGCCGACGATTAGGAAACAAAACAATCTTCAAAAAACAACATCAGTGTCCTTGTACGAGGAATAATTGAAAGAAGAAATTTATAAATTGCAGGCAAAGCAGGAAAAGTATGAGGCTCACAGGGATGCAATCTCAAAAGAAATTGACAATATCCGAATACGTTCTCATGAAGCACGGAAAAATGGAGATAAGGAGACGATGAACTACTGTACCGTCGAGATGTAGCAATGCTTAAGGCATATGTAAGATGATGGAAGAATGTGGAAAGAGATTATGGCAGAAAAAAATAAACTTCGGGAATAACTACAAAAGTTACAGGCCAGAAAAATCTGATTATTATCATCCAAATTGCCGTCATAAAATTTATAAGCCTTCTATCGGCAGACACTATATTAATTTTATAAAAGCTAATTGCGAACTTCAAAACATATGCCTGAAAGCTAATGATGTCGTGCGATTACGACTGAAGATACTCCGCTTTCGATGCAAAATGCTATTCTTTCACTCAGTATTATTTATTCAATTTGCTTATTCTTCTCGAATGCAGCAGTTCGGGTGGCCATGCAGACTTTCTGAGCCTGAATTTAAGTAGTTATCCTTCCGTCAGGTGTTTATTATGCTCGTAAAGTGAACTTCTTTGTAAGTTCGTGTAGCGATGGGCATTCTCTGCGGAGATAGAGTTTGTTTTGTGATTCGGTGTTTGCCATTATTTATTGTTATAAAATTCACTTAGATGCCCTTATCATTAAGTTTTATTTTAGTGTGTTGAGTGTTGTGCGTTCGTCCAGTTTCTCCTTCTCATCTAAATTTTGGGTGGTAGAACTGCGGTGAAGTATTGTTCCTTCCTGTTAATAATTGTGCCGTTGTTGGAATCAGGAGATAAGAGTTCGACTGCTATCGGTTTCGGATTTAAAATAATCAACATGAGCCAGTAAGCGCAATCAATAGACTCAACACATAGCGAAAGCGTTCGAGATAAAAGAAAAACCCCTTAAAGGAAGGGAGAACCGCCCGTAATCGCCTTCGAAGAAAGAAGTATAATTATAAATAGGTATCTGTTGTTATATTCGAGAATAATGATAGCTTCAAAGTCAATTCCTCATGATTCGACCACTCGCATATTTATGATTGATCGATTTTGTTAGCCTAACATTAAATTGTATTGTCGAGAGTCATAAAATTATGAGTGCAGGGATCGAATATCTGATGAATGTGTTCAACCCTTCCAAGGATCCATGAAACAGGATTGATGGTCATGTCGCCTATCTAAATTGTGATTCAAAAATACCTTTGAAGGAAAGCCAAGCGATTCCGGAGTGATTGTTTTTGTGGATTTGGTGCTATTTTTCATAAGTTAATGCACAATTAATGATGTCTTAAAATTTACATAGAAAAACTGAAGTTATCCTATCCAATTCTGAGGGATTCTATGAGAATTCAGCCTTAGTTAATTCGTTTCTTTTCTGATGAACGCGATTAGGAAGCAATGTAATGCCAATATTTATTACCAATTTATCATAAGGACCATTTATTGATTGATTAAGAGTGGAACAAAGAACGGGCGAGCTCGGGCAGAAAAGAGTGAGCACTATGCCACGCTTTTAGTTTTTTTTATTTGTGCGCCGTTTTATTATGCGACTGTACGATAAATTCAGTCATACCGACTTCCAAGTATTTTGGCATAAATAAAAGAGCCCTTGAAAGAGAGGTCTTTCAATCATTAATGAACAAAAACTAAGATGTTTAGCTTCTTATGTTTAAAAAATGTATTTTACCATTTGATTCCATTGTCTTACGTTTTGATTTGAATGATGCTTTTCGTTTTAAAATGATCCTTAAACTTTTTCCCGCTCATTTTAATAAGACGTTTGCTCCTTTAAACTCATAACCAATAAATTTTGGGATTATTCTTTTTTTGAAACCGCTCAGCTCATGAAATTTAAATAATCTTTAATTACAGTCATACCGAGAACAATGTCGTCAAAGTCAAAAGATTGGCGGCCTGTATTGTATACAAGTAATCTCCCTAGCTATTTCCCGAGCTGCAATATCGACGGGAAGAAACAATCGGTGTAAAAATAAGACATTAAACATTCGAATAATAAAATTCCAAATGGCCCCCCCCGTTCATCGAATTCTGAACCAGTGAAGTTTCCGACGATAAGGAAACCAAACAATCTCCAAAAAGTAACATCAGTATCCTCTGACGAGCAAAAGTTGAAAGAAAAAATTTAAAAATTGTAGGCAGAGCAGGAAAAGGAGAAGGCTCACAGGGATGCATCAAAAGAAGAATATAATAATATTAAAAAACGTTTATTGGAAGAATAGCTAAAAGGAGATATGAAAATGATGGACTACTTGGCAGCCAAGGAGTAGCGATGCGTGAAGCTAATCTAAGAGTCGGGAAGAATGTGGAAAGAGATTAATGCAGAAAAAAGGGAATTAAAGAAATAACTGTAAAAGTTACAGGCCAGAAAAATCTGATTATTATCATCCAAATTGCCGTCATAAAATTTATAAGCCTTCTATCGGCAGACACTATATTAATTTTATAAAAGCTAATTGCGAACTTCAAAACATATGCCTGAAAGCTAATGATGTCGTGCGATTACGACTGAAGATACTCCGCTTTCGATGCAAAATGCTATTCTTTCACTCAGTATTATTTATTCAATTTGCTTATTCTTCTCGAATGCAGCAGTTCGGGTGGCCATGCAGACTTTCTGAGCCTGAATTTAAGTAGTTATCCTTCCGTCAGGTGTTTATTATGCTCGTAAAGTGAACTTCTTTGTAAGTTCGTGTAGCGATGGGCATTCTCTGCGGAGATAGAGTTTGTTTTGTGATTCGGTGTTTGCCATTATTTATTGTTATAAAATTCACTTCGATGCCCTTACCATTAAGTTTTATTTTAGTGTGTTGAGTGTTGTGCGTTCGTCCAGTTTCTCCTTCTCATCTAAATTTTGGGTGGTAGAACTGTGGTGAAGTATTGTTCCTTCCTGTTAATAATTGTGCCGTTGTTGGAATCAGGAGATATAGAGTTCGACTGCTATCGGTTTCGGATTCGATCTCTGCTGTTTGAGAAATGGTTGGAGGATTCGATTTTCTGGTTGGCTCGTGCATTGGTTTATACTTGAGATTGCACAAATCTCTTAACTTTTTCATTGCCTTGGGGCTTTGGCGGGAGTGTGTACATTGTTTATATTTTTTGTTGGGATTTAGTGATTTCGGATGTGCCATGAATGCTGCTGAACAGAACTTAGAGCAGCTGATTGCGATATTTGTTCATATCGACAAACTCGCTACAAAACTTCAAGGACCTGAGATGAAAGTCCATATGATATTCTCGGATGAGCTGGAGTGGCCAGCCTGTGCCTGATTGGATCACTTCAACTTAGCTTTGACTGACGAAATTACCGAAAATATATTGGTTGGTCTTTATATTATAGCAGATCCCCACACCTTGGCAGTTTCCATTAATGAATACCCCGTCCATGATACAGTTTTTGCTTTGATAGTTACTCTTCTCTTTCGAAGAACTAATTTGAGCCTTGGGTATTTATTTAGATTTAGGCTGATTCCTGAGCTATAATGCAGAGTCGAGCTCTAATGCTGAGGTTTTTAAGTTTGAAGGCCTTTGAATTTTGGTGTTGTCGGAGGCACGCTAGTGATGATTGACTTGAAACAGTATCCCAATGCCATTGAGCAAGCCAGCATGGTGCAGCCCCAATGATATAAGCTCATGATCTCTCAAAACGAACCCATATTAGGCCCCTGTGTGTTTCTATACGAATCCGTAAAACATGTAATTTTGCGAGTAACATGACACTGCCGGCCGATATCGACTTTTTTTGAGCCTTGACATTTTCGACTTGTTCGTATTGTGCTTGCCATTGTTTTTGGCATAGTAATATGCATTATTGCTGTAGACACTGCTTCGATAAGCCATTTTGCTACTGGTTTCTAAATTTGAATTCTCAGCTTTCGAAGAGATATGAGAGTAGGGCAGCAGCAGGGCTTTCAGAAACTCAGGCAGTTATGTGTGCAGCGCATTAGGGAAGTACTAATTCAATGTCTTCTATAGATTGTCTGCATTGAGTAAGCACTCTTGAATCACGGACCTTCCATAGTTTTGGGTTTTGATGGTATTGCCCTTATTGGTGGCATGAGCAGCGAAGTAGACAATAATGAAATTTTCGAGAATGAGTACAATATTTCCATACGGCACTCCATCTCTAAAATTGGCATAAAGCGTCATATCTCTGTTCATCAGGTAGTTCACCCTCTCTTCATATTTGGCATGCAATACAGCACGGGCCACAGTCGTGTATAAAATCTTATGCAGTTTATGCATGCAATTGAATCTTTATTTGGAACTGCCCCCAATCAGAGCAATCATGTTGAAACCTTATAGTAAATCATTGCGCGTTGTGCCAAAGGCTCGCATGAATCTGCTCAGATAGGCGTACTCACCAGAGAGCTGATTGTTGTGCCAGTGAGAGACTATTGTATCAGATTAGTTATCGCAGAGAAATAAACCGAAGCCTTGTTTAATTGGTTGAGGGGAGTGGATGCCTGGCTCATCAAGTTAGAAGTGCGAGAGTAGGGGTTATTATGATGGGGAGAGGAGTAGCTACCCGATATAGGTTCCATTCCGATATTATACTTTGCTGAACATGCGGGTATGTGCCAACGATAGTAATATAATAAATGATAATAATGCCTGATATTCTGAATAGTCGATGCTTTTGTGGAGCTATTGTTCGCAACTGATTGCAATCAGGCTGTACTCGCCATCGATACATACATAAGTATTAAATCATTTGGTTAATTTAAGAGCATGGCAGTGAGAGACTACTTGTTACTTATGTTGCCCTTGGTTCTGCTTGTGCAATCCGCCAGTCCGAACACCGACACTGACTTTGGTTTGTGCAAAGACACCTTACGAGTAATTGCCTGTCCGATGTCTTGTTCCATCTACTCATAAATGGAATATGCCAGTTTCTTTGTTGTGCGTAGCTCATTGTTTCGGCACTTGTTTTATTTGTCAGCGACATAGCGCATTTTTGTTGGTTTCTGCCCGTCGAACAGTGATAAATACTTTGAGTTTTTGTTTGCGTGGCTGAGGGTTGCCACCATGTGTCTCTTACTGGCTCTGATGCGCCTGCCTTCCCCTTCCCAGCATAGCATAGCGAAAGCGTTCGAGATAAAAGAAAAACCCCTTAAAGGAAGGGAGAACCGCCCGTAATCGCCTTCGAAGAAAGAAGTATAATTATAAATAGGTATCTGTTGTTATATTCGAGAATAATGATAGCTTCAAAGTCAATTCCTCATGATTCGACCACTCGCATATTTATGATTGATCGATTTTGTTAGCCTAACATTAAATTGTATTGTCGAGAGTCATAAAATTATGAGTGCAGGGATCGAATATCTGATGAATGTGTTCAACCCTTCCAAGGATTAGCAGCACAAGAAGAATCGGATGAAGAAATAGCTATATTTGCTCGAGCAATAGTTGTTCATGACCATTTATCAGAAGAAAGGATCAGCTAATTTTAACGAAATCGTTTAAAATATTAAATTTAAGAAGTATGAGTTCGGCGAAAACCTCATCAACCCAAATGAAGAGCGATGCTTTAATTACATCATCAAAGGTATAGTAATGGTATTTGTAACCAAAAGAGACTAGTCTTCGAGCTCTCCTGAGCTATATAAAAAGATAGGTAGGGCATAGTACTGTGGAGAGAAGATCTATTACAGCAACACTCTAAAATTGCACTCAGTTAAATCTGTGAGCGAGACATATGTTTTGCAGCTTGATCTTTAAACATTCTACAAGACATTTGCAGGGCATTTCAATTATCAGTAACTCAAGCATAAAGTTGAATTCCTCAGGAGTATATGGATTTTTAAAGAAGCCAGCAATAGCCAATTGGAAAGAATACTATTGCTCAATAAGCCCATTCGATATACCAAAAATACAGTCATTTTTCGGAAGGGAGATTAATGCGACAGCCTCATAATCATTATTTAAGGAGAACTAACATTGTTCTGCAAGCAAAATGAGACCGATCTCAAATATTCTCCTCTCCTAATCTTGGGTCAGGGGGAGATTTGCGGGCTCTAAGAGCTGAGCAAGAACATCCCCTACGATTATGGGGCTGTGTGCACCACGTCGGCCACAATACTATTAAGAGTATCAAGAAAGTTGTTTGAGGATTTCATCCGAGTGCTCGTAGAAACCAATAGCAATTTCGAATAGAAAAGACTGCTGAAGGAGCATATTTTGCGAACGAAATCGATCAAGCATATCTCGAGATCTTTAAATGAGTTAAGAAAAATAAGCAGTGATGAAAAACCCCCGAAGATTTCGCTCAGGAAAAGGCAAAGCCTAAGCTATTTGTCTAATGACCCCTCAAAGGCTCTCCCAACTCAACAATAAGGCATATTCGATATCTCGAAGCACTAAATATCGCATAAGTATAAACTAAAAAATAAATCGACGAGGCAAATCGAACTCAAGAAGATCTCTTAGAAACAAAAAATCATCGATCATTCCCAGAGGCTATCGACCTATACAAACAGTTCCTTCACTCTTGACAAGTAGCTCCTTCTCAACTATCTCGTGAGGAAGGAGAGGAAATAGAAAAGGGCCGAATAGCACGAGATAAAATTCAGGAACAGCCGGTTTGAGTTCATGAGCTAGTTTAGAGTGTTGAGGAGTGAGGCTGTAAAGAACCAGAAACGTAAGCTGAAAAAGAGCAGGAGAAACGCAAGTGCATTATCGGTACTCAATTCGCATTGATTTATTTCATTCGCCTGGCAGTTATATTATTATTTAAAACAAATAGATATCATCAACACTATAATTTAAGCCAGAATCGTAGAATGATATTTTGATTGATTGATTATTGCTATCAGGCCTAATTTTTATGAGCAAATGCCTTCTTCAAATCGATCGCAATATATGGCCTTTTGTATGAGTCGACGCGTATCTTATTTCCCTTTTCATCTTCGTAAACGTACCCATAGGAGAAGTACACTTTTTCGTAAGTCAAATCGTAGACAACAGATTGCAGATTGCCACTGTTAAGGCCTGGCAAAATGTATCTCACTGTATTTTACCCAGTAATGTTTCCATAGTACTTAGTCAGCATTTCGTGGAGTCTTTCATGGAAGGCTGGGCATAGCCAATCCATGCCGTAATACACTGCATTATCGATTGGCTTGTGCCATGTGTCGTTTGCTGGAAGAAGGTGAGTGTCATTGACAACGTTGCAAACACTGTGGCTGTATTGGAAACTTCTAAAATATCCTTGGTTGCCATCTCCAACTCCTAGAATCAGGTTACAAGTCCTTCTGGTGGTCTGCATTCTATGAATTGATTCTTCAATTGTCTTATCCCATTGCAAGACATCTCTCAGCACGAATGTGAAAGGGTTGCCGATCCTAGACTCCTTCCCAAAAGTCTCATCAGGATAAGATACGCCAATTTCGGACACTCCCATTTTGTGCTCGTTGACTCCAGAGAGAATTCCAATCCATCCAGTGAACCCAATGTTCATCCAAGTGTTGCCATATTTGGGAGAAGACGGGTGATAAACTATCGCCATTGCGTATTTTCGGAATGGACCGTCAAGATCCTATGTTATGAAAGTCTTACCCAATCAAGAGCTCTCAGCTGAACTGTCTGTCCATTGGAAGTTGCCTTTCCCCAAGCCCCGAACATTGAGCATGCGCCCTTTGTCAGTTCTCCGATCATGTGTATTCTTCTGAGATACTTGTATGGGACACCAGAGCCATCTGAAATTCCTCTCAGTTCTTCGAAGTAACGGCTATTGGTGAAGGGCCTGGTTATTTCGTAAGTCAGATCCAGTACAGCCCCTAATGCCAAGTTGGATGCTCCCTTCTTTAAAAATGCCGGCAGTTTTTTGGGCAAGCCGTCGGTGATTTAGGTCTCTAAGTAATTCCACAACTCGAATATAAAGAGATTAAGTTATTTTTTTAGGAGCTCCCCGTGTGCGAAACCCATTTGATACATGTCTCCGTAAACATGCAAGAGTTTCATGGTTGTGGTATTGACACCGATTTCATAGAGCTTACCATACTTGTGGGAGGCCAGCAGAGTTGGCTCTTCTTCCCAAATGGGCTCGTTATTCACATAGTATTAGTGGGGCTTCCCATTGCAGTAAGCGCACTCATACAAAGGTGAGAGTATCGCAGCAGCAACTAAAACTGATAGGAATAATGATCTCATAATAATTATTATAGGACAAATGCAACACCAACCATACCAATTTAAATACCATACTGCCCATCTGTTATACGTCAATAATAAATCGAATAAAAATTAGCAACATGTTCACAAAATTATTCACAACTACGGCTCTCATCTTAGTCTGCGTGCTCTTACTAGAGCAAACGCAAGCCAAATATATATTCGACCAGATTCAAGTGCCAAATTCCATCCGAGGGAAGTATCAGCCTGCTGATGGAAAAGGAGGGCGCAAATCTAATTATTGGGAAGGAGCCTTCAACGAATGCAGTGAGCAATGCACCAGCCAATTTGCAGATGCCAATATTTGCGGTAAAAGGCAGAAGCAATGCTGCAAGAAGGACAAGTGCATTGTTTAGTTTGGCATTGAAGTTTGCAGTGAGCTCGTTTAAGGGTTTACCTGCAAAGTATCAGCGGAGAACACAAACAAAGTTTCAAATGTATTCTCTGCGAAGGCATTCCCAGATTTGGCCCCCCATTACGCTTGATTGTCTCAACTGAATTATTTGCATACTTCGATGTGGGCACTGCCTACTAAATATAGAATCTATTCACAACAGTATCCATTCAGGCAACAAGCGTAGCGAATGAGATAAAAGATATTAAATTGACTTGATAATTAAATTTATTGTGATCGAATACAGATGAGCGAACAAATCGGAGGGCTGCTTGAACAGAATTCTAGCTACGATTTCAACCGGTCACGAGTCAGCAATTACCGGGCCAACTCCATAGATTCAGGCAAATTCTTTACCTGGCAGAGAGACCACATGTATAAATCCACATATGCTCACCATCATAGTCCAGTATCCATCCCATAATCTAGGATAGCCTCAAACCTAAAAACTCTATCGTTCCAGGTTACCTAGGCTACGTGCCGGGCCGCAGAGCTGATAGTCTGTATGCAAAAAGCAACTCTCTGATCGCCAAATAAGTGCTGAGTTCAAGCAGACTTGATATGAATCGCACAGGTCTAGCATCTACAGGATTCAATCTCACGAAGGAGCATTTAATTGATAATTCAAAAAGGGGTTCATCAAGTAAGTATGGAAAAACCGCGATGCAATATGCGCATCCTAACTGGAGTGTACAACTTTTTATTAATTTAGGAGCAATGGCACACCACGAACCAAATAGTGTACAAAGATCCGCAGCGAATTTCAAATCCCATGTTTAGAGAAGGTGACGCAGTGGCGGATCAGCATCATAACAAGACAAGCGGGTACTCGCAAAATAATGCCTACTTCGATGGCACAGGATGGAAGCCGGAGCGGCTCTTGAATGCATCCAACATATCAACAGAATATCGAAATAGGTTCAATCCTGAAAAGTCCTTCCATCGAGATGTTGAGAGTGTGGTATCACGCAAGATGCCCCAAAAGGCAATGAACTATGAGTTCAACTATTGAAAGTAGGAGAGGAGAAGGTTTCGAAATTCATGGATATGAATTGATTTAATAATTTGGATAAAATATGCAAATATAATCTGTGTATAGAAATCTATTCTCACAATCCAACTCCGTTTTCTGTATTTTGGGTCCTTCCTGACACCATGCTTGCCAATTAGTTGAGCTTGTCATGCTCCTCGTGTAGTTTGCTATTCTGCAACTCCAAATACTCGAACTATTTCGACTGGTTCCTTGAATCACTCTTGAAAGTGTCGGTCAGATAGTTAACGCGATCGCTAATTTATTTATGAAGCTCGTGCATAGCTGTTTTGCTTTCCTATTATAATTTTTTTATGCTGTATTGGATTTCGCCCTGTTGCTTTCGCTGGGATTCTAGGGCTCGCTTAAAATTATCGAGGTTGGCCTATGGTAAATGGACGCGTACTTCTATGCTGTCGACTTGGTCCTTGACAGTGGCTGTTGAGCCAATACGATCGTTGCCTCGGGAGGCCATCGAAGATAGTAGCTAGTTCAGGCTCATTAGCAATAAAATTAATACAACAGTCCATGAATAAATCCTATAACTAATTCGGGTAATCTGGGAGCAGCCTTACATTAATGCTCAATTACATCATAAAAATTGGAACTTAAAATAGATAGAATTGTTGTCAACCCCACAATATTGATTAGCCTCGCATATATTTAGAATTATACATTTCATGATTATCCGAAGAATATTGGATACAGCGTTTATAATTTAACAGACTAAAGTGGCCTTATCTTTGCGGAAAACTGATTATCTTTAATTGGCAAATTTAATTAGAAACTACTTTATTTAGTTCATACACTCAGTATGCTTTGGTCCCATCTAATCATAATCGCATTCATAATAAAGCCAATGGGGTTGGGGTTGGGGTTGGGGTTGGGGTTGGGGTTGGGGTTGGGGTTGGGGTTGGGGTTGGGGTTGGGAGGTTGGGGTTGGGGTTGGGGTTGGGGTTGGGGTTGGGGTTGGGGTTGGGGTTGGGA
>NW_028282192.1:0-30007 GCF_059751285.1 Brachycentrus maculatus | reverse complement strand
TCCAACCCCAACCCCAACCCCAACCCCAACCCCAACCCCAACCCCAACCCCAACCCCAACCCCAACCCCAACCCCAACCCGTAATATATGCAATCCAGCGAATGCTGATGTTAAAATAGCAGTAACTATCGATTTGATTAATTATGGCCAACTATATGATATAATTATATTTCACTTTAATTCTTAAATGAAATCTCCTCATAATATCCCTAAAACTAAGTAAGCCTTGCCTTGCAGGGGCATAAGCGCAAATACTGATATGTGGCTAGATAGTAAAGCAGAAAGAGACACGTCCTTATGGGGGTGTCCGAAGCAGTGCTGGATTATAGAGAATAAAATGTACGACTTAACCCAGTTTGCATCTTTGCACCCTGGAGGAAAGCACTGGATCCAGTATACAAAAGGGCATGAAATTACATAGCATTTTAGAGTCCATCACTTGAACACAGAGAAAGCTAGAAAATAACTCGAAAAGTACTATATCGGGGAGTGCCCAATAAAAAACTAACCTAGGTTCGATTTTGATCAATCTGGATTATTCGAAACCTTAAGGAAGAGAATCCTTGAGAAATACTCAGTAAGCGAACTCCAAAATAGTGAAGTAACAGCCAAGCGATGCCTGATGATAATAGCTTTTTGGTTTTGCCTCATAACCTTAACTGGGCTGGCATAGTCCTACTTGCTTGCTGTGATTTGCGGTTTGGTGATGGTCTACTTCTATGGGATTGGCCATATTTTTATCCACAAGAAGGACAACTGGCTGAAAAACGTGTACTTGCTGATCGGGTTCACTGCGAGAGAGCAGACAATCATGCATTGCATCAGCCACCATGTCTATACGAACACTCTGATCGACTACGAATATGCTGGGTTCGAGCCGATTGTCTATTTTGGCCGGAGCATGCCTAAGAATCATTATCTTTCTTGGTTATTCACTGAAATTCTTTATGTTATCGTGGCATTCGCGAATTTTGTCACTAAAACGATGGTTGTTCCCCTTCTCACAAAAAAAATACCAGATTTTCGGTACTTACTGACTCTCTCAGAGTTGTTATATCTCTATATGCTTACAGGGAACCTCTCCTTAAGCATCAAACTATTTACTATCATGCTGTTTGCTTATGGCTTTGCATTTGGGAAAACGGTTATCTGCCCGCACCGACAGCCAAAACTTTGGAGCGAAGGCTCTGCTTAAATTAGGGATTATGTGCTGCATCAGTTAGCCACAACTTACGATATTGTGGGAGAAAATGGCCACAAAGGTGGCATGCAATCATTGCTCGGGTATGTGGGTTTTGATATTCATGCGCTTCATCACATATTCCCAACCATCGATCATAAAATGCTGCCCGAAGTCAATAAAATTTTTATGAGCCTATTAGCCGAGAGAGGGATCAAGAGGTTCGAAAATTAGGGTTTGAAGCAGTGCAACCGAAATTTATCGAAGCTCTTCTTGAATAGGTAGCCCTTCGAAGAAAACAATATACTCTCCTGATTTGTCAGCAGCCACTTTGAGCCTAGCCGAATGGAAGAAGATTGATGGAGTTCATATTTTATGTAATTGCTGAGCATATTATAATTTTCACAGGGATGTGCACAATCATACAGCGATAAGCTTCTTGAGGAATTCGAGCTTGCCCTTCTTGATATCTGCTCTAGTTTCGGTTTTTCTAGTGGCTAATACTTTTCTTCGCTCTCCTGCTCGAGACTTCTTAATTTTTCTTTTCAATTATTTTTCGGGCTTTCTCTTTGGGTTTCTCTTGGGGAGAACTCCTGCTCTTCGGAGCCTGTAGTTGGGCTCAAATTTAATAATAGACTGTTGGCTGTCGTAAGACAAGCAGTATCCAACCGACCTGTTTCCGCCGAAAGCAGTCCTGAACCCGAACAAAACGAGATTTTTGGCATCCCATTTGAATTTAGTTGCAATCAACTGCTTCAATTCTTCTTGGGAAACATTGGGCTTTCCTTCGTGGAAAACTTCGAGAACCAACTATTTTCTTGAAAGGAGTTTGTTAACTCTTAATTTTCTCGCCCTGATGGTGATGGTCATAATTAAATGATTTAATTATTTATTATTATTTAATCCCAATCAATATTTAATATATGTTACATTGCATTCCTAGCCTTATGCAATCTAACTCTATCAATGTTCTACTCCAACCAACTGAACTAACAATTGAACACCTTTTTATTTTAATTCAATGATATTAATATTTTACTTATTGCAGTTTGCATAGTTGTTAGTTGTTAAAGAGTTATTTCTTCAGCAGTAGCTTTCGAATTCGAACCTCTGCATCAATCCTTTAAGGTCATAATATTTGAGTAGCTCTATATTTTTCCAAATTATTCAGGCTTTTCGAATAAATGAGGCTTTATTGTTACAAAAGGGTATTTTTTATGGCATAAAAACCCCTACTTTATGCAGTTTCCATCTTTATTCATGCTGCATCTCAAATAGATACATACTTTACAATATAAATGACATCAAGAATCATATATCAAGTCATAATTGCTTGCTTAGTGCTATCTTTCTCTTCAAACGCTCTATTTATTTTTACTTTTGAGAGGTTATGGTATTAACTATTTTTTTCTCCCTTTCTCTCCATATCTTATTCAAATCATAGAGCAGTAGCTACAATTCCGCCAGAGTCAGCTCTCCGTTTCTTTATTTCACGAACTATCGCCCATACGAGTATACTTTATCAGGCACCCAAAAAGAACTTTCAGGGATGAAGTCCTTGTTACAGGTGCAAAAATGCAATCGAGTTTTGTTATTCGAATCAAGGGCGCTTTTAGTCTTTGCATTTATATTGTGTAAAAATCGAACTCCATCATCTTCGAGTGCCAAATTCGCAAATGTTTGGTATTCTGCTGTATTTTGGAGCATCTTCAATAATCTTCTTGAATCATTCTTAAAATTTTCGTATTCCACTTTCCCATAATCGAACACGCGTTCTTTATCAATGCATTGGCCATTCTTGCTGAGAATTTGCCTCTGCTTCGACTCTAAATCAAAGATTCGTTCATCTTTTTTCACGATTTGCTGTTATAGATTTTTAATTCGATCTTCATTGCGGGTGCTACTAACCCGAAGCAGAGATAGTTCATAATCTTTTTGGGAAACTTCCCTTTACAGATTTTAAATTCTGTTGCAAAGATTATCACTTTTGGGAGCTATCTGTAACAAGGTTTCTTTGTTTACTTTATTTTTTTAATTTTCTAGTCCATTTTGATTGAACCCTAACGGACTGGTAACAACCTCGATGCAGGTTTCATGGTTCTGCTTGGGGTTTCTCTTCACATTTTTGGACGAAATGATGGCTTGTTTCTTTGTGGATTTTTCATTATTATTTTTACGGCATTCCTTGCCTTTGGTTTCCTTGACGTTGATGTATTTATCAGCATTATCTGTGTTGGGATCCTCTTTATGCGTTTCTTTCATTTCGTCCCATATTTTCTTGAAACGAAGGACATCAGGCTCATAATCAATTTCTTAAACTCTTTCAGATGGGTTCATAACGAAACAATTATATCAATAATATTTAAATAAACATTAGCTCACTAAAATATATTTTATTTATAGATCAATACAAATTGTTATGCAATATGTATTATATAGCAGTTATATGAAAGTGTGGCATGCCATTTAAAAAACCGAAAAATATTACTCTGGATAATGAAATCGAGTTCTTTTAAACAGAACATCCCCGACGTTATTATTTCGCAGTATAAAAACTGTTAATAGAAATGCAATTGCGAGTATCTGTCGCTCAACCATGGGTGTTTATTGCGAACAAATTATACCAAATAATCTTGGTTTCTGATAGATTTAATTGGAGTCTGCTTCAAATTAATTAGTATCTATAATCAAATGATTGAACTCAAGAAGCGTAAATTCCAGAAAATAGATCACACTCTACGCAAAGTTCAGTATGTTGTTGACGTTAATCCCAAAGGCCAACCCACAACCTTAAGCACCAAGGAACCTGAGTTCAAATAAGTCAGCATCAACGAAAAATAAAGGGTCAACAAGCATTACTTTATGGGAGGAAAGATCTTTGTCTACCCTTCAAATAGACAGGCAACGAGTACAAATGGTTCTAAGACTAAAATATATGAAACTGAGTCAATGCTCGATATGGCAGAGGAGTAATAGCAGCAATAACAATATAACGATGCATGGAGATATTAAACCAAAAAGGAGTCAAAGTATTATTGATGGTTCATTCCAATATCGATTATTCAGACATGCCGTGTTTGGTTACAAGAACTTATACTCCCGATTTATTATGTTTTTAAAAAGTCAAGGCACATCAATTATAATCATTCCAATCTACCAATGGGCAACAGCAATATTAGAGAATTGGCCACTTCGGCCCTACCTCAGAAAATATCGGAGATTTCAGCGATTGTTTTCAAAGCTCCCTCCAAAAAATAAAATATCAAATGTTAGCACATCCCGGCCACATTTTAATAAATGCAACACGACATCTAACTCCTAAATAAGCAACTATATGAGAATCACCAGAAACTAGACATGTATATCCGCTTTGATCTTCAGTCGCTAAGCAGCTATGCAGTCAACAACAATGTTGAGCACAATCAAAGGATGAATGTGATATCAGGAGAAATCGAGGATCTCGCAAAAAGCAGGGCTCTTCGAATTGCAATTGACATAATATAAATATATTCCATGATAAATGTGGTCAGGAACTTCAATTTCGCGAAATAGTGCAGGAAATCAAGAGCTTCATCCGAAAGTTTAAAAGAATAAACTGAGTCATAAAGAAATGGATGTGAATAAACTCCGGCTCCTGAGTAATGCGTAATCTGTATGTCGAATAAGCCCACTATTGTTCTGCCTTGTGCTCATAGTTTCTGTCCGAACTGCACGTCAAAATTCATTGCATAGAAATAGAATAAGCAGTGCCCGTTATGCCGAAAGTAGTTCGATATGGGTCGAAGTTCATTTGAAAAATAGCTATATTAAATAATCGGGTCACAAGCTGATGACGACTAATTCGTGAACGAGTTCCGCCGGCTCATCTATGAAATACTATCTGCCCATAACTCCCAGGAGATAAATAAAATACTGAATAAAAACAGCTACCATGCCATGAAAGAAGAGGAAGATCGGTAGGAAGATATGCAAAAAGATGAAATAAAGAAATAAATGCGATAAAATAATCAGAATGACTAAAACAATGAATGATTCCTCTGTGAATATCAGATTTATCACTCCTAAAACATTAGATGCCATTCTTTTCATATGAGTTCAATGCTCGATTAATGCACTTTGTGAAGTGTCGGCATGCAGAAGAGGGTTTTCCATAATATTTCCATAATAGAATAATCATGCTTGGTCAATAAATCAGATTATCAATACTGTGAGTATATTTGGATCGCCTTTTTAAATATTCCTTTGTTTAGCGTACAGATTATTCCATATTGGTTCGTCATGAGGCTCTTGGAGTCATAAACAATATCATTTCCATAGCGATCAGTAAAGTAGCCGCCCATCGACCTGATGATAGCCTCGCCTGCACAGGTATCCCACTTGCAGGTCCAATCCGGCCGATAGATGGAGAGTAGAGTTTCTTTGCTGATGACTGTTGATATCTATATAACTAAGATCATACTCGATGCCCCGCCCCCGCTATTTAATAATTCCTGAACCCGAGATCCCGTTCGAATATTTAGACGAGCCTATTTTACTAGCTAGTGCTCACAGTCATCTTCTTCGTCTTGTTGCTCTCGATGTTTGCGTATTTTTCTTCGTTATCCCTGTCTTCGTTAACGAGGCACTGCCATTAATCAGACGAGGGAACATATTTATATGCTAATTTATGAGAGACGGAGCCGATATATACGACTGGGTCGTACACCACTTCATTCTTGCCTTCTATCAATTGGTACGGCTTGCACTTTATGCCTATCGAAGCGCTATTGTTCCTGGAGATGCCAATGAGGATGGACACATTTTGAATGTTGCCATTAACGAGGCCATGTGTGGAGTCGATGGGATCGATCCAGGCGCACAGATTGTCCAGACTCATTGACTGATCGAGGCCGGGGACGTGAGGGAAGATGGTTTCATCGAGCGATCCATAGTTGTAATTTATTTCTCCCTCATAGTTGACTGTTTCCTCCCCGACGATTTCGATGTTTTCAAAATTCCTCCGCAGCCCGGCAGTGATGAGGCTCTGCACTTTATAATCGGCCTACAGTTAATCACCTCTTGTTTACCTCCGTGACGATATCATTTTATTGGGATTTGGTGAACTGCTTGTAATTCGCTTCTTTTTCATAGAAGCCTCGGATGATTTAGCTGCCGGCGAGGGATAAGTGAATCGAGTCGGAGATTAGCTGGGTTACGCTCCCCAATTTCTTCCATAACATTTGATTTGCCGTATTTACTATAACGCAGAGCTATTCACATAAAATTATAGTTTGATGCTAATAGTCTGAATATACTTAGAATGCATTCACCCATATCAGATTTCATTCTCCTCATCAATATTTTTGGGAGTTTCCGGTATTATTGGCTAATCTCGCAGCTCTTATCGGTTTTTCGGGGAAACCTCAGGGAAATAATCTCGTTTATCGACCTCAAACTTACTTTCACTGTTGTCCTCAGAAGCACTTTCGGCCAAATCCTCTTAATCTTCAAACTCTTCCTCCTGCTACTATCTTAATGGTGTTTATTCTGAGATTTCTTCCTGCTATTAAAAGATACTGCATTACTCTTACATCTCACTCTCGTCACGCAAGTCCAGCTTCTGAATATTTTAATAGTTCAAGGAGTTTCCTGGATGGGGCATGCAAAATGATGGCAATGGGTTTTTCATTTACTTTATTTTGATAGTGAATGTTTCATGCAGCGGTTAAGTCTCTTTGATTGCGACTTGGAAGTAATGGAAGTAATAAGATTCGATTTCCTAATTAAGTTGCTCGATCTCAAGGTAAATGTCACGATAAGAAGGAGGCTTAATAACAAATCTCTCGAATTGAGACATTGCTTTAATATTATTATATGAAGAGTATCTTCACAATTTATTGTTAAGTTCAAAACTTCAAGCACAGCGTAGTGATAGCACGGATGACCGTAAAACAAGCAGAACATTTAGCGAAATAATTAATTTAAGGTTAATATTAGGAATATATTAATCATTTCTTATTTGACTAATTATAATAAGAAGCATATCAATGATCAACCACTATTTCCATAGACTCCAAAAACTCTCCCAGGAGCTCAACTATTCGCAGATTTGTGAAAATAGATACAGTTTCAGCATCTATGATAAACCAAAACCTAAGTGCTTCGTGCTTCATCCTGTCACATATCCCAAGTAAATGCTTATTTATTTAAGTAAAGGGCCCATTAATGAACAATATTTAGCAGAAGAGGCAATCGGCTTGATATCATCGCTCAATTGGTAAGTTGTTAAAGGGCCATTTTGGCAGTAAAAGTAAACTACCAAGTCACTAACTCATGGATCTAAACGACTATCGGCAAACTAACTCTACATCGAGCCTGTATATGGTACTGAAATCAACGATGGAACATACGTGCGGACATCGCTCGGCAAAGGGCTCTGCTATGTAAACCATTAATTTATCATTAGAAAGATGGCATTATCTTCGACCCAGAGGAGTCCGATTCTGAGGATGGCTTATATAGGTAATGGCAGAATAAACTGTTGAGGGAATCTTTGGCCAATTCCTCTCTCATCAAGTGTAAAAAGATCACTCAGAAGTTTTATTTCACCAAAGGAAAGTTGTAGCAAATAGTTGCCCATGTTCTTTCAACCGGAGTTAACTGCCTTTTCGTCAATGCATAATTGAAGCCTGGTCAAATAAGAAACCTAAAGAAGATAGTTGAAGCGAGACTAAACAATTACAAACTCCCAAAGGGTTATGGTTTCGGCATGGGCGGGTAGAACTAATCATAAACATAACTGGAAACATCATATGACCCAGAGTAAAGAGAAGACGAAAATGGGAAGGAGGAGTCTTTGAGATTCAAGAAGCCTAAAAGAACCATTCGAATTTTTGATCGGTTTTCGATAATCTTGCAAATTTTTGCTCAAAGATGTAAGAATGCTCATAAACTTAGCAACTTCGAAGCTGGCAAAGCTACAAATTTAGCTATCTTACTTAAATTACTTAAAAACGAAATTAGTGAGGGATGGCTCCACTTATTCGTCGAACCTGAACCTTTTCTATGGTGATCTCATGAGCTCTCAATAGTTCTCTCTCTAAATCGTATCAGCCAAACAACGGAGAGCCCTCGGAACAATGTCAGGAGAAGGGGAATCGCAACTGGAGATGGAAAAGAGAAATTTACGCAAGAAGTAAGCTCACATTAAGAAATAAATCGAAGAGGAGAGTAGACTGCGGGGAATTAAGAAAGAGAAGGATAAAAAGAAGATGGGATCCATTCCTACCATTGCTTTAGTTGGATACACAAATGTAATTTCGGATTGAATTAATAGGTCGGGAAATCAGCCCTAATGAACTACCTGATGAAAAAGTAAGAAGTGTAGAGCAAGGATTTACTCTTTCAGACTCTTAAAACTACATCAAGATAGTAAGATTCGTTATAATTTAGTATATACTTGCCTTCTGGCTCACGAGCCGTTTTATTGGATACCATAGGATTCATTACGAACTTGCCTCTTTAAATGATCGACTCCTTTAAGGCCACTCTCGAAGATATCTCTCATGCCGATTTAGTGATTCACCTTCGGGATATTTCTCACCCCCAGCACGAGCTGCAGAAGCAGTCAGTCATAAAAATACTGCAGGAACTCAAATTCGAGCCCGATTTTTACAATGAAAAGATGATTGAAGTCTGGAACAAAGTTGATCTGCTGTCTGAAGAAACCCGAAACTAAATGCAGGCCAGCGACGACAACAGCTACAAAATTAGTTGCGCGACAGGTGAAAATGTGCGTTAGTTTTTGAATGAGCTCGACCAAAGGCTAAAACAAATCAGGAAACTCCAGACCTTCCAAATCTCGTACAGCTATACATTGCACTTTCAAGTATTATAATGGCTCAAGACCAACGCGAATATCTCCCATGATCTACACGAAGAGCACAACTATTAATACTCTGAAAGGTTTCCAGCAGGCAGTGTTAAAATATCGATAGAAGCAAGCGAAAGTGACTATTGGAAACTAATGACATACATATAGGGAATTGGCCATAGCAAGGGCAAATCTTTAGGCAATGAAGAAAACTAAATTTTAAGGGCAAAAAGGTAGAAAAAGAAATTGAAAGGACTACCTCCAAAAGAAGGATGGTGAAGTGGCATGATAAATTATTGATGCTTGATTTATTTTGAGTTTAATATGCGAAATTAATTATCACCCAATAAATAACAATGCTGGGGGAATTTATAAAACTAATTTTCATATTTTGCACTAGGTCAAGATTCCAGTTTTTGGCGTGGATTTAGATGAATAAATTTCTGATCGGGAAACAATTTATATATAGAAGATTGTTTTTAAAATCATACAAAATATTATGGCTCACGAATCAAACGAGCAGATGACAAATAATAGGCCAATCCTCAACTAATTCAACACAGACTATGCCCAAAAGAATATGGATTAACAAGTAATTGAAAGGCAGAAGGGAATTTCATTCGATGGCGCAGGATAGTGGGCGTTCAGAATTGCAAGCATTATCTTATTTGGCGTAAGTGTTGCACTGGTCTATATCTTCGGCATGAAAAACCAGTAGATATCGAACATATACTCCCTGTACGTAACCCCTCCGGGTTTGTTTTTCATTATATGGGCAGTGATATTCACCACAATGGCAATAGTAAATGTGATAAACTTAGTGTCGAATATATGGACACTGAAGGCTCACATATTCTTGGGGATCAATAGCATTTTGCTCGTCATGTGGACCTTGATATTCAATATCGGCAACGACCCAGCCGTTTTTGTGGCATTTCTCATACTCTTCGCTCTGGTTGTCATCGGCTTGCTCTTCTGGACCGAGCTCGGCAAGATACAGCCCGTGTACTGGTTTACCTATGTCACCCGCAATGTATACGCATTCTATATCGGATGGGTTGTGGCAGCCACGAACTTGAATTTCGGGATGATTATTGTCTATTAGTGGGGTGGCTCCAAATAAGCTCAGTTGGTAGTGTTCTGGATAATGGCCCCACTTTCGGCCCTGTTCATCACGGCCTTCAATATCCGCCGAGAGGGATTATACGGTTTAAAAAGCTGTTTCTGTCTCTGGATATCAGTGATTTGGGCATTCACAGGAGCAGGAATAACCTCCAATCGATGCTTAACAGCAGGCTGCCCATGATGTGATATTATATGACCTTCATTTTCATTGACGAATCCTGACAATCCATATCATATAAGAGTGCATTTAATTTATTTCCTAACAGTTTTATTAATCGAGAGGATCAGCAAAGTTCTTATTCCTCAACTCATGATCAGCCAACGTTCCCCAAGGTAGCTTCACTAGCATAACGAAAAATTAGCCTATCAGGTGCATACTCTCTCTTGCACAAATGTTTAACTCAATTAGCGCATCTAATAAATCTAACGAAGAAGCGAGACGAGCCTTCAATTCCTCCGCGACAAACATGACGAACAGTACAATGAGCTTCGATAAGTATATAAGAAAGAGATTGCGATTCTCAATGAGAAGGCTGCATTAAGCTAAGAAATAAATAACAAATTCACGTAGCAAATGCTAGTGCTGAAGAGCGAGTGTAAGAGCAAGGAACAAATCATAAAGATGCAGGACACAAAAATTGGTTAGTACCTGCAGCAAATCCACACTCTCAAGTAGAGCAACAAGAGCTCTGAAACTAGCAGTAGTGTTTCGGCTAATACGAAAAAACTATTATAAAAAATATCGTATCTCACCGATAACTTGGAATCCACCACCAGCATCTTAACAACTCAGCAACAATAAATTGCATGTCTCAATGAGCAGCTCAGCGAACTCACTCATCAGATAGAGCTCACTCAGAAATAAACACAGTCCGCCGCCATCGAAAAGCAGTACTATCAACAGTAAAGCCAAGAGTACAAAGAGGAGATCAAGTCCCTCAAGAGCAAAATATAGGGCTTGCATCAATAAGCCCAAAACAAAAACGAGGAAGATAATACCAAATGGTGGAGTATCAATTAAAATCTGCTCAATCGCATCAAGGTTTTGGAGGCCCAGCTCGAAGAAGAGGAAGGGAAGGTTTTCAAAATGCTCAAGCAACTTTAAAAGAATAAAGAACTCCTCGACAAGTAACGATAGTCCAATAAGGACAACCACGTTGAAATAGGATGGTATAAGCAGCTGCTCGAGGAGGCCAAGGGACAGTTCCTAGCCAGTTAGCTCAACAAATAGTCAGCATCCTCCAAAATATAGCAGTAGA
Organism: Brachycentrus maculatus; assembly: GCF_059751285.1. Lineage (NCBI taxonomy): Eukaryota > Metazoa > Arthropoda > Insecta > Trichoptera > Brachycentridae > Brachycentrus > Brachycentrus maculatus. The sequence goes on along the minus strand of NW_028282192.1, from coordinate 18,591 downwards.
AAGTGATCCTACTCAAATAGAATAAAAGGCTTCGATAATAGCTCATGCATAACCGGGACAAATAGAACACGACCACAGCCTCTATGGCGAAAAACTACAAAAACAGGACAAAAAACTTTAATCAGAATAGCAGCAATATCAGTAAGTACAGCAACAGCATTCATCACTAAAAATCGATGCAGTCGAAGAGTCCGATGAACCAGAACGCAAGAGTTTGCAATAATAACACATCGACTATATGTGTGACAGACTTCGATAAATAAACAGTTAATTATAAATCAAGTAAAACTCCTGATAAATGCGTGAATGGCTCCACAGACAGTTATAAAGGGCAACACAATAAGTCCAAAGTGAAGGAAACCCCCAAAAAATGATAACACTATATAAATTATGAAATTATGCGATCCTCTGCATTTATGCTTATGCTTTATTTTTTTAAGCTGCCTGTTGGAACTTATGGCAAGAGATTGATTTATCGAAACTTTAATAATGGGTGAATTCTGATTATATTGATAAACTGTTATAATAATGCTATAGCGTAAGCAGAGTATGGTAAACGGGAGGATCGAGTAAAGGCTGATATTGAGAAACAGAAGCCTATCTGCTTCAAAAAGCCAACTCAAAATAAGTAATATGCCTCGCAACCTCATCCAATTTTATGAAAGCTCTCACCAAATTAAGAAATTAAAAAGCCCTTTCGCTAAGCTATCCATAAAGAAAAATGGCAAGGAAAGAAGTTTGAGCATTTTTTCACTGAACGAAAAAATGAAGCTGGATTCGATCAGCTCAAACCCAAATTTGGCCAAAAGAAATTCGAATTACGCATGCGAATAGTATGGATTTCCATTGAGAATTCCTCAGAATTTAAAAATAGTCAACCCCTCAGACGATTTGCACAAAAGGCACTTTAAAATTAAAATTAACACTCGAATTTAACCCCTCAAAGACTATCGAACGAACTCCATCACTCTTCATAACACAAGAAAGCAAATGTAGTTTACTTTTCGACCATAATTCATAAATCAGTAGATACTAAATCACTCCTGATTTTGGCGATGAAAAACTATTTTAATTGAATGAAAGCACTTATTTGTTGAGTATATTATATTCATCATCATACATGGTTTATTGAGTCGCTGAATTACGCGTAATTAATCAAAGATTATTATACATGGATAAAACGAAGGTAAAAATACCCCATTTCGATGCCCGTCAAAAATCGTCTCTTACTATTTACTTCCTGCCGGCCATCCTGCTATTCCTATTCTATACAGGCAGCCACAATTATGCTGATAGCGTCGCCTCAACCCAGCAGTATTTCATCCTTAACTGAAGTGCATTACTATTCTGGCTCTTCTTCGTGACGCTGGCTGCTTGCATTTATCTCCCGAATGGCCTCATACAAAGACCAACAGTGTTCCTATGGAAAGCAATAACAGGAATAAGTTTCGTATACTTATCTGTGTTGATTTATTTCGTCTACCAGGTATTGATTAATTAATAAGTAGAATAAAGACTCGACAATAACTGTAATTCGAACATATTTCGACAGATCTCTCACAGATTACAGCTATGAGGAATTATCATACGCCAGCGACTGCAGGATTTACGCCCAGGAGAAATAGAACCATTTCGAAAATGTTCGATATGCCTTTTTTGATTTCTTCGCTATTGCTCACGCCGCAGGATGGTTCATTAAAACCCTTGTAGTCCGTGACTTTACGCTGATACTTTTCGAATCGATTGTGTTTTAGCTGATCGAGTACAGCTTTCGGAACGTCCTGAACAATTTCAAAGAGTGCTGGTGGGATCATCTGATCGTCGATGCACTTGGATGCAACTTAGTGGGCATCCTCGCAGGCTTCTATGTTATCGATAAGCTCAAACTCGAACGATATAGATGGAGTTTCCGAGATGCTCCTGTCCAAGCAAGCGCACTTTATCAAATCAAATACTTTTTTACTCATTGGGATCTCAGCGAAGTCGAAATGAAATCGTTTAGTACTCTCAAGAGGTTTTTGCAGTTAAGCTGGTTCGCCCTTTTGGTACATGCATTTTAATCTAGTTCCAATTGAATGACTTAAGTGCTTTCTTTTTGAAGTATATATACGAACTGCCTGCATCAAACTACCTTGTGATTCTTCGAGTTGTCGTCATTGGTCTCCTCTCTGCAAACGCAACGAAATAGTTCTATAGATATATTATCCGCTCGGAGAGCTCTCTCAAGATCAACTGCTTCATGATTCATATGATAGTCCTAACAGAATGGTTCTTGATTTGGAAACACAGTAAGGGCCTTTTCTCGCATGCATTTATTAGTCCCTTAGGATGTTTTTTCCTTGGAAGCATCGCCCTATTTTTTATTGTTATGTTCTGTAAGATTCTAATCTCAGATCTGGCTGTTTTAAAAAAGCAGAGGCGATAAATAAATCAAATAGCCAAGAAGTAAATGTAAAGAGTACGAAGCCAAATGAAGAAGCTCTGACAGAAATTAAAAAATGTTAGATATAATGACGACAATAATATATTTGCATGCATGCATAATCAATAAATTAATTGTTACTATTCATGCTATTGTAGTCATAACCCTGTCAGTTATTTCTATGACTTGTATTTTGTTAAAGTTAGCGTTTTCATTTGATTCCGCTGGCGATAGTCTGGACACTAAGGGGAGTTTACCTCTTTCAAGATACTTGAGACTGACATTCCTGACATTTTGGCCTTGCTCTTGATCCTTTCTTCGAGCAGCTCATACTCTTCCATCAATTATCTCTTCAAATTCTGCAGATATTAGATGGAGACACAGTCAGTTTCTTCGGGCATGGGAGATATTTTCTCGAGTTCCTTCTTGAGACATAGATTTATTTATTTAAGCTTCATTTGCTCCTTCAGATATTCGTTTAATTTTTATCTTAAGCGCTCTTCTTCACTTACGTTTTGCATTTACTTCTTCCTCTTGATAAACTCAAGCTTTTCATGATCACCTTATTCGATGTTTTTGCTGTCAAGCTCTTCGAAGCTATCACTGAGTAAAAGAGTTTCCCCTTTTTGTTCGTCTGAGAAGATCAGATTTTAAAATTATGAAAAGTAATTTGGCTCCCCTTGGAGGCTAATCGCGCAATCACTATCTGATGGTGCCATCGAGGGTTTGGTGTTTTTGATGAGTTCGCTCGCTTTCAAATTTCTAAAGGGAGTGAATACTTTATTCTGCTTCGTCAGCCAAAAAGAATCATCAGAGTCTTGCTTGATATCTGACAAGGACTTTTTGGCCTAAGTGGAAATTATGGACGGCTTCTGTTCTTTTTTGCTCATGACATTGCTGATTTGGCTGCCTCTGCGATATCTTTAGATTTTGATCGCATTCAATTTTAGGAGGATATACTGAAAATCCTCGAGCTTCAGAATTTTTATCCTTAATGGGTCATTGTTTTCTGAATAATTTCCGCCTGTCAACAAAATTTCATTAAATAGTTTCAACCCGATGATCCTTTGAAAGATAGTTGGGAACACAATGGTATGATTTGATCGATTTTCAACGAAGCACGAGCTGATTTCTAGCAAGGTGATATAATAAAGCAACTCATTTAATGAAGATTTTGATTTCAGCTAGATTTGATTCGGAAGAATGGTCAAAATGCAGGGATAGTTTCTAAACTGAGATACCATCTCGGCATTGCATTAATTCACGCTCACCCAGGTTAAGGAACTCGATCTTTAAATTGGCCCAAAACTTTATAAATGCTGCTTAGTAGTTGGCCCATTGTCCCAACTCTCGATAATTGCTTCAATTGTGAAATCAATATCCAGTTCAGAGCATTCGTAACAAGGGCGGTTGCTAAAATGATGCAGGGATTCAACCAAATCTCCATATCTTCTCTGCCATCTTATAGATTGGAAAGATTGTTCTCGGATATAAATTTTGGAATTGTTTGTATATGTGGAGATTTCAGGTTATTTGAGAGACTGAGATTTGCCAGTCATACGACCATGCCTTGACATCAAAGTTATTGAAATTAACCAATTATAACAATATGCAGGCCGAAAAACACAACTTTTAATTGCTGCTGGAGAACCCGATTCGCTTCTTCAATGTAGGCTTCGAAAGATCCTGATCAAAGATCTGATCATGATTTTTCACACTTTGAATGGAGTTACAAACCAGATTATTTGATTATTTTTCAACTGCATGCATGGAAAAATACCAGCTCTGTATCAACACAAAATTTTATCACAATACAAAACTCTTCTGATTATCCAGGATTTTTGGCTCATACTCATAAAAAGTGACATTTTATAATTTTATTTTATTATCGGCTTATCTATCATAATGCATCCCATAATATCGAGATACAGTGGAATCAGATGCCAATCTGGTCAGCGGGGAATTAAAATCAATCTGATTATCTAAATTTTAGAAGTATACATAAATTTGATATTATAATGATAAAATCTGTGGGCACTTAATAAACTTATAACTAACGATGATGAACCCAATTGGAAAAAAACTCACCAAAATGTTCGGTCGCCAAAGAAAATCCGCGAAGTGTGACTCGATTTCTCAAAGCACTGTCTGCTTTTCCAGGACTTAAACCCATGCATCAATAACTAACTACCCCCCGCGATAGACTCTTGAGCCTGAGCCAGAGTTCGAGCTGGCAATGCGGGAGATGAGTATCATGAAGCAATAGCTAAACCAGTACCGACAATAAAAGTAAAGCATGAAATCTCAATTGAAAAACCATGAAATGCTGTAGGAGTTTTACCTGAGCGAATTAAAGAACAGAGCACAGATCGAAACGGAGCTGAAATAGAAATTAAAGATACTTGTAGAGTAGATAAACGCGAGCCGGCCATCCCTGCCACTTTCTCTCCAAGCATTTAATCGATAGCGCTCCTCTACTAATTTCTGATGTATATTTGGAACTCGAGTTATTGCCAACTCCTTAAATTATTATTGTTAGAAATTGAGTCGATCGCAATTTTCGTACTTCAGGCACTAATATTGTGAATTCAAATGAGATGTATGCGAAACTTGTTTAGATCAGTATGAACCAATTTATATGCTCAGATTAAATGGATAACTTATAAATTATCAGCTATCAAGGTCAATCCTTCAAATGCAAGCAAAGAACGAGCCTCCACTAAAATCAAATCCAGATAGCGCATTAGGGAAGAGCCAGGATAAGCAGGCGAAACAAAGTGAGCCAGCCAACGATAAACAATATCCACAATGTATCAACCATAAATAAGCAAAGTTAGTCTGCTTGAATTCCCAATGCAACTAGCCTGCATTTTTTTGCACGTAATGTCCTAATGACGAGTGCGAAATCATCCACCACCATGGCGATAAGCTGCAGTCTGTGAGTTTCAAGGAGTACATAAAGCGAGTGCTAAAGGAGCGGAAGCTCGACGAGCATTTAGAGGCGGCCATCAATAGCTATATGCAGTGCTTGCTGAAATTAAAAAAAGACATCGAACAGTTTGTGGAAGTGTAGCTAAAATAGCTCGAATAAATTAAGAGCAAAGCTATGGAGAGTAGTTAATAAGATGAAGAAGTTATCAGAAAACTGAGAAATTATGAATACACCGCTTTGAAGGGACTGGAGCTCGATCGAGTTTGGAAGAATGTGGCATCTTTGCAGAATGGCAATCAGCTCAAAAACCAGGAGACGATTGAGTTCCTCAACATGAAGGAAGAGGAAATCAGGCAGATTAGCGACAGTTTTGAAAATGTCAACAAAATGGAAATGGAGGAAAACAATGGAAATTTGTAGACTATTCAGGGCCAGTAAGATAAAGATGGTAAAGAGGGGAAAGTGAACAAAGTAGATAAAGTGGATAAAGTGGACAAAGTAGATAAAGTAGATAGTACGAAAGTTGAACCAGCCAAAGACCAACCGAATTGATTAAAATACATGAAATAATATTTATATGCATCATCACAGTATGATTATAATCAATAATCAGTCTGCCACCATTGGAAATCATAATATCAAATTATGCAGTAAAAAAACACTGAAATGCCAGCACAGATAACCGATTAATAAGTCACCCTGCATCAACAGAAGCTGAAACAATACAGAATGCTTCTAAGCCAACCAAAGCCATCGCCACATCAATCTGTTGATAGCTTATTCCTTAGCGAGATATTGTAGCCATCCCTGAAGTGTCTGCTCAATTTCATGACTCAGAGTCGAAGGATTGAGTTTGAGTAAATAGACAAAATAACTTTATATACCTGGCAAGTCTGCAACATGAGAGCATTAACGAATGGGCATCGGATAGGCAGCAGAGAATTTGCAATGATAAATCAATTACTAGCAGCAATGAGAGATATTCATTGCAAAAGGTCTTTCCCCTAAAATAAAACACAGATTAATGTTTAGCTTAATGCATTCCGAGCTGTAACCAAAAAAGCATTGCTTATATTTTACTTCAACATCATGAAAAATTCAAGTATCGCAGCACACACAAATGAAGAAACCAAAATAATCAAGTAGTTCGAGGAGATGAACGCATAAAATTTGGCTATGATCATTTCAATATCATTGCATAATGCGAATTTGCACGGAGCCAAAGATTCTCCCATTAGTCAGGCTGAACACGAGTAGTTGGAATGGCTGATCTACTTATTCTAACACTGCAATTAGAGCTTTGCCTACTGTGGGTAGAAGGGAGAACAGATTCGGTTCATTGCTTCGATCTACCCAAAGTGCAGCAAGAGCATTCAGAAGGAAATATTGAAATTTGTAGGGGTGCTGTCAGCCAAGATGCTGGATGATCGGTGCACCACTGAAATTGTGCAGGGTTATTCCTCGCATATCAAGGACATTCGGGAAACTTACTTTAAATAATCTAATAACCTCTATTTCAGAATAGCATTAACTGACTACCACTTTATTATTCAAATCTTCAAGCACGACTGTCATCATTATCACCACGCCATCACAAATGCAATTAATACCCTGAATAGTCTTTAAAACAAAGCGCAGAAACAGGCTGTCTAAGAATAGCTCCAGTTGTGCACTGATAGCATGAGCAACTGTCTGAACATATTCAACTGTGTAATGTACTTCGGAGGGTACAGTCCTGCAATTCAAAATCTCACCAATGAGTTGATCATGGCCGATCTCCTCAGCCTACTGGAAGTATCCTATTTGCTGTACGAGCTTACTGATAACAGCAAAAGGAATGTTACAATAAAAATTAATAGCGGGTAAGAGAGCAATAGTAGTAAAAGTAATATGCTCGAAGTTTATTGGAGTAAACTTCAGGAACTCCTATCAAAATATGAATGCATACCACATTCTGTATGTCCAACTGCCTTAAAACAAAATAACGTAAAATACTTAGCCGATGGGCAACTCACGGCCATTGTCCGGCTGCTATCCAACGCAGTCCACATCAACAAACAGGCGCAACTTTACTTCGAGCAGAATATGCACTATTTCCGAATCGTGATGTCATTGACGCATGAGACCTAATCGCAGTACACCATGAAGCAATGGGCCATCGTGTTTTTGAGAAACGTTTGCGAGTGCAGCGAAGGCTTAAGAAAATAGTTGGAGCAAATGAAGATTGACGTAAAGGTAGATGTGAGTCATACAGTTAGTTCAGCGTGAATATATTCAACTTTCTATTACTTTTCATACTTTTATTACTTTACTATTGTTCCTGCATTACTCTTTAAATAGTATCGCAAGTATATAATTTAAATATTGAGATGAACAAACAATCAGTCGATACAATCCTCATACCTGCCAAATTTATATCACTCGCCCTGCATCTGATTGTAGTCACAATGGCATACTTCTCATATGTAAGCAAAGCGATAATAATAGCATGACAACATCATCGTGGGCTATCCTTCAGTCTAAACATTCACAAACATTCTGTATGTAGGGGCTTAGACTTCGTTTCTCGCATGCAACACCCTCACAATTATGTTCCTGAGCGCTGAGGTGATTATTCTATTTTGGGGCGGGACTATGTTTAGGGAAAGGCACAATTTCATAAGTATAATTGTAACATAGGTGTAGTGAGCACTCTGCACTTTTTGGGTTCGATGCTGTGGGCATCTTACATTTTTAATCAATGGGAGTATTCGCAAATATGGTCTCTTTGGGTTGTATTCAGTTTGCTTCCGCTGGTGATCGAACTATTCGCAGTCATCTCTGTCTCCAATAAGTGAGGATGGTGCGTAATAATGGAATATGATATATGATTGAAAATAAAGTATATTATTGCACGCAAATATGGTCCAGATTCATCTGGTAAACTTGACAGTTCGATTATACTTGTTACCCAAGAGTTTTACGATATCCTTGATGGTCTTGCTCTTCTCGTTGAATGACTCTTTTGGTTACATCCGCGACCTCATTACACAGTTCTCTTTCCTTTTCGATAATGTCTTATCAGTTGCTGAATCGCTGTCATTCTGAGTATACAACAGCTTATGTGTTATTCGCTCACATTGTTTTGTGTTATTTGGGGAATTCGAAGGCAACAGGTAGCCACTCACATTATGGTGATTCTATTGATTCTATTGGTTCTACTGATTCTACTTGCTCTACTTGCTCTACTTGCTCTACTTACTCTACTTACTCTGCTTACTTTCCTTATTAAATTAGCATGCTTGAATGTACTGATTATATTTGCTCTACTGACTACACTTGTTATCGTTGGGGAAGCTTGACTTCTTTTGGGTGCTCTCGAGCATGTACATTATCTTTTTGATTTAAATCGAGTTGTGGTGGCCATAGAGGCTGCTGATTGACTCTTCCTCGTCCTTTTCTGATATCTTCCATAGGCTCGGATATATTTCTTCTCCCTGTTCTGAGAATGTACGAGACGTATAGGCTTAGTGTTGGCCCTCCTCCCCATCCCATCGGCTCTTCTCTGAGTTTTACAGTTCAAGTTGTTCTTTTTCGACAGGCTGGGAGGTGCATGGCGAGGACTCAGAGACAAGGCTGGTGTCGAGGTCATCTAAATAGATGGACTCACCATCAGGGTGCTCATTGCTGTTGTATACAACATATTTGATGCTGGATGAGCTATGGCTCTCTTCATAGCCTTGCCCTTTATCATGCTTAATACTGTCTACAGAATTCATATTGTCTTTGGCAGAGGAGCATTCAGACTGATGGGATTTATCGTACTTGGACTGCACACTATATGTGTATTTGCACTCAAAGTTCCGAGTTTGATTGTCAGTCTTGCGTCTATGTGAAATGTAATCATTATTTGCTCTGCTGATATCTGGAGCATGGAGTGTATTGTTTTTCCATGGAGTCTCAATAATGTCGTTGAAGGTGTTGTCATCTTTGCCTATCCTGGGCAGTGTGTTCATAATCTTCCGGATGAGTGTAATGGGCTACTGGTATTCGTGCACCATCGATAGAATATCCAGCTGTCTCATGATGGTCGATATTACTTGCTACTATGAGGATACAACCTATTGTTAAGATGATAGGGGCGATTGTTCATGGCAGATTTAGTTTCGAAGCATTTAGCTATGGTTCGAATGATTATGAGAAGATTTGCAAGCTGATTCTAAAGTATCGATGATATCATTGATTGTGTTGATCTTGTGATGTTGAAAGAACTCATGTTTCTGGCTGTATTTCGATTGGCCATCGCAAATGCTATTATTTGAAATATCTGAATGTTGTTTGTCGGCAGAGTAGTGAGCAGTGTGAATGACTGGAGTGTTGTGAGCGGAATTAGCAGTGGGAGCTACTATTTTATAGCAGGAGGAGCGAATGCTGTCGATGTAGGTTTGGAGAGTGAGTGGTTCGTCTTTGGATTCGATGATGCACTTCTTCAAGGCCAGGAATTTCTTCATTTAACGATTATAATATGTCCATAATACCCAAGCCATAATATAATTATATTTAATTTAGATATGCTTCTTTCCGAATAAGGCAGTGCATACCAATAATAAAAGATCGACCCACTTAACCCAGAAGGTCCAGACAGAGTAGGAATCACTTATTGGAAGGACCTTTCTTCTTTTCGTGTTTGCCGAGAGTATCGAGTATATTCGTTTTCTCCTTGATCTGCCTGGTGTAGTACTCGGTCTACTTCTGGGCCACCTGCACTTTGAATCGATAGTTATGCAGTTCCTTCTGCTGCCTCTCTATTTCGACACAGAGTTCAATGTATTCCCTCTCCAGCCTGCTCTTATACTTCTTCATGCTAAATGACTGCTCCTGCTGCTCACTCGTCAAGGTTGTGTCATCATGCAAGTAGTATTGGCTGAGGCTAGGAGATACCTTCGCAATTAGTTATTCGCACTCTTCGACCAGCATCTCCAGCTCTATCTACTGCAGCTCTTTCTATTATTGTATTGATCGCTATCTGCACTATTTATCTTAATCCTCTGAATTGTGCCCCAATATATCGCTACTCTCCAGAATAGTGCCCGGTTACTTGCATTATTGATGACACAATTAATGCTATTTTCCTTCGCATACGATTGCAAGCAACCCTGAGTCAGCATCTTAGTTATCAGAAGAGGCTGATGATATGGAAGTTGGAGAATTCATTGAGTTTATTCAGCGCAATAATGTATATGTTATTATACTGCTATTTACTCAAATATTTAGTAATTGGCCATTATTTATTAGGTAGCAACTCTATCATAATAATGAGTAATAGCATCAGTGATCTCAAAGTTCTATTTTTATAATTTGTATATTTATTCATTTGGTGAATTAGATTTTCTTCTTGCATCTTCGTAATTTACTTATTTTTGAGTTAAACTGATAAGCTACTCATTCTTTGTCTGCTAGCTACCCTGAGCCTTGTTTGTTTAGGGAAGATACGACTGCCCCATATTCTTGCATATTGCTATGTTCTTGCATGTTGATGCCTTCTTGCATGTCATGAAAACTACTTCCCAAGTATCGGAACTCGATTTACTGACATTCAGATGCTTCGAAGCTATTTTGCATTCCCAACTTGATCCTTTTTCGAATCTTTTCAAAGTCCGACAGAGACCTTTGCTGGAGTTATATGTCTATGCATGAGTACTAGCGTTTCTGGTTTTTGCTTAATTTATCTCTGCTTTGTATGTGCAATTTATCTAAAAACTACTCCGTCAATTAAAACTGCTATGATTGCTCAATCTCCATTTTTTTAAACTTACTCTCATACTTCCTCATTTATCTATACTATACCCCTTCCCTTTCACCTTCCTTTTCACCTTCCCTTTCACCTTCCCTTTCACCTTCCCTTTCCCTTTCCCTTTCGCCTTCACCTTCCCTTTCCCTTTCCCTTTCGCCTTCACCTTCCCTTTCCCTTTCCCTTTCGCCTTCACCTTCCCCTTCCCTTTCGTCTTCAGTCAGGAAATTTTTGTTGACTTTGCGATCGATAATCTATGACCTCAATTTATTGAGGAACCTTTCTAGCTTCGAATTCGTAGGATTTTATTGTAGCATATTACTTTGAATACGCTTTTATTATGAAAGTGGTGTCGATCTTTTATTTTTCCTTGCGAAGTGGCCTTACTTGAATGTGTGCAACTGAACACATTCAGAACACGAAAATGGATCGATGTCGGTTTAATATCTCTTGGAATACACTTATCCTTGTTTTTGTCTGTTTTGTCTGATTTATCTATTTAGTATGTCTTGTTTGTCTTGCGAGTTTTGCCTCATCTATTCATCGAGTTATGTCTTATGATTCGTGGCCATGCCGAAGTGATCGGGCTACTTATTATTACTATAGTATATTCATCGACAGCTTAATTAATTGGGTAGGCTATGCTCACCAAGTATTATATTATAACATGGATAATAGCGAATATATATTCAAGTGAAGTGATGCCGAAGCGGTAGTGAAGTGATGGGCGAGAGTTAAATCAGGTGCAGAAGATTAATCGCAACCGCATTTTTTTCACTTACAATTATGAGAACTTTTGGAAAGCAGCTCAACAACATTGGTTTTAATGGCCAAGCCCACTCAAAGCCTCAACTCTATGAGCCTTCCTCGCTGAAAGACCAGTAGGAATTCTCAAATCAAGGATTCAATGATGCAGATTATAGCATTCATCGTCAGTTGGCTCGGTTCGAAGTGACTTGCGGGTATCAATCGACCATTGAGGCAATGAGCTTGCGTGAAAAACTATTCAAGTGGGCAGTAGCGCAGTGCAGGCTGACCTTGCAGCTCACAAACTAAACAATTGAGCTGTCCATGAAGCTCTACGATAAATACTATAGCACAAAGGGCATCCTCTCCCATTGCTTATTCTAGTGCCAGCTAATCCTCATTTCGTGCATCTTCATTTCCAGCAAATATTAGGAAGTGTACCCTCCTGTGCTCACTGATTTCGAGTATATTGGCAAATATAAGTATGGGGGCAGAGAGATATTAGAAGGGTAGAGACAAATTGTGGAGGCAGTAGACTTCGAACTAGCGATAACTTTGGCATCCTCATGGTACCATACATTGTACGACTGCTCGATGCCAAGCTGGGGAATACTGTGCTACCCTACTCTCTCCATCTCGAGGTCTATGAAGTAATTAGCAGAAGTGATCAATATCGTTGAGCAATGCCAAACATAGTAGCATTTTAACGACTAAACTGAAAAGATGTAATACAAATTGGATAAAGCCATGGCGATGCTACGAAATTGAAGTGTCTGCATTGCCTCAATTTAGCAATATGATATCATATAGGCTCGGGTTAATATCACACATGTCAAGTATGCATTCCATTAATTGCTGACCATTATTATTATCCTCTAAATAGTATTCCATGATAAATCTTTGAGGAGATAACTAATTTGATGTCGCTTTCTGATGATTGGATGATTATAGTTACTTCTGAAATATTTATGCGCATTGATATCATTCATTCAGTCATTCTCGACTATGTTTAAGTTCGTATCTATTGGTTTTTAGAGGTTGGCGTTGGGGTTGGGGTTGGGGTTGGGGTTGGGGTTGGGGTTGGGGTTGGGGTTGGGGTTGGGAGGGGTTGGGGTTGGGGTTGGGATGAGCTTGAACGCGGGGCTTCCTCTTCTGCGAATTCTACCTTTTTCCTGCTCATCCATGGCACAGCATACTTTACAACACAAAACCCACTCAGAATTGCAATCAAAACAAGTGCAATAATGCCTAATATTCCGAATGCGATAGCCGTGTTTTCAACTTGGACCTTTTGGAAGATATCGGATGGAATTTATTGTGGAGATGTCTTAAATCGATAAATTTATTCAGAATCGCTGTTGGGGGTCTTTAAGAGGACAGTCTTTTCAACATCGATGTAGATTGTGCTTGGGGTGTTGTTGGTGAGGTGAAGAATCTCCTTTTTGGAGATTATGTAAGTGTCTTCGCCTGGAGGTAAGATGATTTCCAGGAGAACCGCAGAGGTATTGGTCTAGCAATTGATTTGTTTTTCTCTGATATCAATATTTTTAAGGAGTCGTAGCTTATGCAGGACTATTGAAACTGTTGTGTTTGTTTCCGTGATGGCGGTGATAGGCTCCATTTGTACGACAATTTTATTCAGGGTAGTAGAGTAGCTGAATCCTTTCCACTCATATTTTAAATACCCAACGCCTGTCTATAGCTCCTAGTTGGGAGTCATGTACCTGAACACAGCCCTGGGTGATGCGATTTTTACATAAGTGATACGGCTTTTAGGCTCTATTCTCATAACATTCGGCTTGTTTCGAATTGTTAGCTGATTGGACATTTATTCCTGAGCCTCGACGGCTCTGTAGATTTATTTATAAGAGCTGGAGTGCCTAAACTCAACATTGCCAACGCAGCTGACAAAATCCAAGTAGAAAACGGACTTCGAGGGAATCGCATAGTACTCTTCCTCCCCGACATAGTAAAAGTGCCAAGGCAGCAATACTTTCATATGGTTCTTAATGTCTGTGACCATTCGCAAAGGGACCGACGATATCGAGCAATCGTCACTTAAGGAGACCTGCATCACTACCTCGAGGCCTTAAATTCCCAAAATGAAGCTGTTCCACTCGAATTATATTATGATGAGTGATGACTACATCTTTGTAATTTTGAGTTTTATCGACTCCTTAGTTTGCTTGTTGAAAGCTTGTACTTAAATGCAGGATAGCATTTGAGATAGCTGTTGTATGAGCGAAGGGTTGGCAGTTGGGGAAGAATTCTCTTACTAATGTGAAAAAATTTGTGATGAAGATTGCGAAGAGTTTGATGGCGATTGCTATTAATATGACTATGGCCTTGAAGATGTTTATGACATAAATTTGTTTGCTAATTGCTTTGTTAGATTTGCAAGCTACTATTATCTGATTCCTATGAGTATCTTATGCTATTTGGCCCTTGCGAGAGTGGTGACACTGATGACTTCATTGGAATTAAGAATGAATGACGAAAATTAATCTAGGCTTAAACTTTGCTCAAACGCCTGCGCTTTTATGTAGAGTTTAACTTTTAATTGTATCAAAGACAAATCATCGTCTTCATTGATAGTGCTCGATTTGGCATTCTTATTGACTATTTTGACCTAGAGATACTTTACTTTGTTTTTAATGATTGCTTGTTTCTATTAATAAGAGTAGTCCAGAAGGGAAAAATTGAACTGATAGGTAGCTCCCTTTCCCTTGCAGCATTAGTATTTGGGCAAGGGCCTCACCTCCGTATTAGTTGTCACCAGCGCTGCCTTCATTTCGATGTTGCCATCCATAAATATCTACAGCGTGCCATTGGGCATCTCCGAGTACTCCTTCGTGAAGTAAAAGTATATAATTGCCTCCTCCTCTGATTTCAGGGGGAGCAACAGCTCTTCAGTGATGGGCATTTTAATTTAATTGCCATTGGAGTGCAGCATAATGGTTCCCTCTGATTTCGGGGACTCACTGCGCACTGCCAGGATATAACTCTGAATTGAAGGGTTCTTGATTCTTAAGATGTTAGGGTATTGTTCGAATATTTAGAAGTCTGTTTCATCAAAAGCATAGCCCGAGTGCGCAAACAACCTATTCAAGTTAGACTCAGTCGCAGGCTGTGCAAACATCGAGATCTTGCCATGTTTCTTCAGGAAGAGGACCCTGCTCTCAGGCTGACTGCCATCGACTGTCACATAGAAGTATTGAATTTCATTTTCATTCATCAAGGCCAGATCCGCCTGATGAAACGCGTCGATATCTCCCATGAGTTTCTCATGCTTGTTCTCACCACTTCCTCCCAAATAGGATATGACATTGACAGAGTAATGGCAGTTCACAGCAGTTGCTTCTATACTAATGACATAAGTAGGTTCTTCGAGCTCCTTAATGATGATAGTGTAATCATCTATGACTGAAATTGCAGAGTACTGAAATTGGTTTGGGATTGTGACGGCGACCTTAGCGCATTTATGGCCATTTGTTGACAGCTTAATGTAAGCCGAATATGCACTATCAGACTCGAGGCTGCGCTGGTCTTATGCCAGCTGCTACTGCATATTCGGATGAAACTTATAAATATCAATTTCGCCCTTGTTGACCAGTATGGAGTGGGCAGGCTGGTAGGGTTTTAGGATATGATCGCCATGCATTATTTAAAGCGAGTACTATGCTAATTACCCCACTTTGTTGATACTGCTGGACGGATCCGTCAGCGACACTACTAATATCAAATAGCATTAATTCGTATTGTCTTTCGAAACGATGAATAAATTATTTAAAGGGTTGGCTGTTTTCTGTTGGCATAGTTGGTCGCTGTGCTCAATGATCAGCTTTGGGTTTCTTTAGATTTTGCTCGTTTGGACTTAACTGACGTGAAATCGTTGATTTTGATTTTGATCTTGCCTGGCTTGGCGGTTGATACTCATAGGGTTGGCATTGTCGAAGTAGGTGGAAAGCTTGAGGTCGTATGGGGAGTAATTTTTAAAGGAAATATAAGTATTTTTGGAGACAGATAAAGCTCCAGCATAATAGTATTTGCGGAGGAACTAGCTTTCACTAATTTTGGCTGTATCCCGATACTATATGGCTTATGGAAGCATCATGCACTCTGACTGGAACTGCACGATATACTGAATGTTCCAACTGATCTACTGAGACTCGCTGGTTTAGATCATTATTTGCAGATTAACCTATTGTGTTGAAGCATTATTTCTAAGGCACTGGTTGAACATTGTTTCGTTGAGAGAGACCTTATCATTGCCCATCTGCTCGATGCTCAGCCCGCAAAATAAAACAGTCACTTTTATTTACGAATGCTGATGAGTCATTCTTCTAACTATAATTTACAAGGGAAGCCCATTCGATTGTCGATTGGGCTTCTCTGCAAAAATCTCGGCGACGGATGGAAGATTGTACTCAAAGCAAAGCGATTGTTTGTTGATCTTTTATTCGTAGAGGCTTCCCAGTTTTTTAGCCTCGCAGTGCTGGTAATTCCCCGAATGGTATTTCAGTTTAACGGTCACAGTTGCATGAAGAGAAGGGTTGAACACTCTTAAGATCTTCGCACTCACTGCACTTAGCTAACTCTCATAGAGTCTGCCAGCTACTTGTCCTTTATCCGAATAGGAATGCTAACATGCCTTCGGGCTTGCATTGTTCATGAGACAAATATCAATGGGAGCTGTGGAGTTATAGGTGACGGACAAATGAGAGTACAAAGGATGCAAAGTAAAATGGTATTAGACCAGCGGGCCAACTGCAGCCTCGTACTCTACATCTTCTGATGTGTCAATCCTCTGTATTTCCGTCATAGCATTTGAATGCGAAGTCTGTACGAATATGACATACTTGGACCGAGATGAATATCCATAAACAGACAAATATAAGGATTGCCCAACTTTAGGCTTTGTAAAATGCACGCATCTGTCTTTAGCGTCAGGGGTTCTCCACCCGTCCATGGCCTATGGTGATTTTGCAGATCCCAGGACTCCAACATCATTTGTTATAGTTACATAGCACAACTTGACTTAATTAGTCTCCTACAGAGGAGTGAATTGATAGAACCGTTTTTAGGTGCTTGCAATTTATTCCTCCAAGGTCTCATCTTCTCTGAGCGAACGTATTTTCTTAGCAAGCGAGAAAGATATTATGGCCTGTTGACGCTAATTTTCCTGATTTGTGTTCTTCATCTTGATAAAGACATATGTGTCTTGACCTTTATTGATTTAGACTCGGACCTTGTAGATGGTCTTGAGGCTCACTGAGGACACAGTCACTTCAGTAATTCTAAATGCATGCTGGTTCAAACAACCTGGGACGCATTTAATAATATTTGATATTTAATTTTGGGGTTTCATACTGTGAAACTCGACTTCGGGTTTGCCGGCAAGCGCAGTGATGTAAACCTATGCTGCTACATTTTTCTATCGAAATTGCTATAACTCCTCCTTCATTATGGCAAAATACATGACCTTCTCATGATCTTTTTCGATAGTGATGAAATTGGAGGAGAACTCTTCGAGTTGCAGAGCCTCCAGTAAGGACTCAATTCCCACCTCCATTCTGAAAGTGCTGGGATGATCATTGCTACTAATCTTAATGTACAGCTATTGGAGGGAGTTGGCTTTGATTTATCTCGGGGTGAAGAATACCTTGGAGTCGCTTTTGTAATCAAAATATTTGGCTTTGTATTTTTTAGTGAACTCACTATCACTATAAAATACGACACTGCTAATGCCGGAATAGTACACAATCTTTATCATTAATTGCTCGTTTTATTTCATGTTCGTTGGCATTTTTAAGTGGTATTTTTTGTGTGAGACCGGGGAGATCTGCTGGTTGATGGTTTAGGGTATTTCAAGGTCGTGATGCGTATCGTAAAGCAGTTCATATTTCATATTTGCCCTATTCCGAAGTGAGGAGGGCTTTTGCTGCAATACTATCTTGAGCAGGATATACTGCTAGTTTCTCGCTTGGTCAAGGTGCAGCCATCCTGGATTTAAGTCAGAGTATTTCAAAAATAACCCTTTTCTCTCTTCCCACAGCGCCACTCCCTCGATAAAGTTCATCGAGCCACTTTCATCAATGTCTTGAATTATATAGAGTTTCGAGGTGAGGCATGAGTCTGTTGGATTGAGTTCGATTCTCAACTCGTCAAAACTTATCTGCTACCATTTATAGAGCAGGTAAACTTTGAGATATTTGGCAAGCTGCGGCCCTAAATCAATAGTACTCGATAATCCAGTGATTTCGTCAAAGCCCTATGCTCGGAGGCTAAGCTTGTAGGTAAATTGTCCATCGTTGGCTTCTACTTTGATTCTTATTGTGACTTAGTTTGTGGTGGGCAATTCGCAGATAACTAGATCGATATTCGAGCATTAATGGATGAGAGCCCCTGACTGATCCGAAATTCTGAGGGAAACATAGCCCCAATAAGGAGTGAAGGGCGATAATTAAATCCAGCGCATTGCTTCCAGTTGCGGATTCCTCTCCAGGCCAGTCAGTGAGACCTTTGCCGAATATTCGAATTGGTTGGCATAATCAAGAATTAAAGTTTGCGATTGATTAATCTGTAGTTAAAAAGTGACAGACTGCCAAAAAAGGAGAGCAACCAGGCAGAGAAATGCTGAGAACACCATTAGAATCGTATATTATAGCCAAATTATAATCCACGTTATTAGTACTATTCAATCCAAATAAAGTGTATCAA